>NC_081408.1:325427642-325589122 GCF_030272615.1 Cryptomeria japonica | reverse complement strand
AGGAGGGAGAGAGGGAGATTGGGAGAACATTCTTTCACTATTATTTTCGGATGTTCTTAACCCCAAAATTTTCATTGTCTCTCTAAATTTCAGATTTTTAATCATTTCAACAACTAATTGGCATCTTCCACTTTGATTTAAGTTTTCAAAATAGTTATTCCAAATTCTTCTAACCATTCTTCTACAAGTTCTTTCAGAAATTTTATCATGCATTGGCTTCACAATATTTTCATCAATATCTATTAGGAACTTTGGTTTTCTACGAATTATTCTAAGAGGTGTTAAGATTGGTGCATGCTCTTCATTTTCATTAGGTACATTATGTGCATTGATCACATCAAATTCAAATGGTAAATCTTCTTCAATTTCATTAACATGTGCATTCATTGAATCATTTTCAAATGGTCTATGTTCATTGCATTCATTAGGTGCATTCATCATATGTATTTGAATTGGTGTATGTTGATCATTTTGATTTGGTGCATTAATCATATCAATTTCAATTATTGAATGTTCATCACTTTCATTAGGTGCATTAGATGACGTACCTTCATGTAATCTCTTCATACGCTCCTTTTGTCTTTCCTTTGCTGCCTCTCTTTGTTCATTTGTTCCTCTCTTATTCTTTCCCATTGTCCTACACATAACATCATGATGACAATCCATAATCAAATAGAAAAAAAACAACAAATGATCATCATTTTGTTATAATCTAAAGAAACAATAATAAAATAACTTCAAAAAAAACCAAAATACAAGACAAATAAATCATAATCAAAGCAAAAAAACAACAAATGATCATGATTTTGTTATTATCTAAAGTAACAATTATAAAATAACTTAAAAATCAATAATTCCAAAGCAAAAGTGACAAAAGAATATGAAAACCTGACTGTTACTGTTCTAGAAAATCATGTGCAAAAGCAGTGGGGCCTTCAAACAACTTGCAATGATGTTTTTTAGGCCGTTGGGACTAAAATATATAAATATTTTCCCATAACCCGTACGGGTTATGGAAACCTTATATGTCAACGTTCACAATTTCTCATAACCCATACGGATTATGTAGAACTAGAAGTTTTGGCTTTAGTTCTACCCATACAGGCTATGTAGAACTAGGAAAAGGAAAGCGGGATAGGGAGAGAGGGAGGGAGAGGGAGATAGGGAAGAGGGCGAGAGAGGGAAGGAGAGGGAGAGGGAGGGAGGGAGAGGGAGGGAAAAGGAGAGGGGGAGAGGGAGAGAGGGAGAGAAGGAGAGGGGGGAGGGAGAGAGGGAGATTGGTGAAAGGAGAGGGGGAGAGGGAGAGAGGGAGAGAAGGAGAGGGGGAGGGAGAGAGGGAGATTGGGGAAAGGAGAGGGGGAGAGAGAGATTGGGAAAGGAGAGGGGGAGGGAGAGAGGGAGAGGGGGAGGGGGAGGGAGAGAGGGAGAGAGGGAGAGGGAGAGAGGGGAGAGAAGGAGAGGGGGAGAGAGAGAGGGAGATTGGGGAAAGGAGAGGGGGAGAGCGAGATTGGGAAAAGGAGAGGGGAAGGGAGAGAGGGAGAGAGAAAGATTGGGAAAAGGAGAGGGGGAGGGAGTGGGAGAGAGAGGGAGATTGGGAAAAGGAGAGATTGGGGAAAGGAGAGGGGGAGAGGGAGAGAGAGAGGGAAAAGGAGAGGGGGAGAGGGAGAGGGAGAGAGAGGGAGATTGGGGAAAGGAGAGGGGGAGAGGGAGAGAAAGCGAGATTGGGAAAAGGAGAGGGGGAGATGAAGAGAAGGAGGGAGAGGGAGGGAAAAGGAGAGGGGGGTAGGGAGAGAGGAAGGGAGAGGGAGAGGGAGAGAGAGGGAGATTGGGAAAAGGAGAGGGAGAGAGGGAGAGAAGGAGAGGGGGAGGGAGAGAGGGAGATTGGGGAAAGGAGAGGGGGAGAGGGAGAGAGAGGGAGATTGGGAAAAGGGAGATTGGGGAAAGGAGAGGGGGAGAGGGAGAGAGAGGGAGATTGGGAAAAGGAGAGGGGGAGAGGGAGAGAGAGGGAGATTGGGAAAAGGAGAGGGGGAGAGGGAGTGAGGGAGAGAAGGAGAGGGGGAGGGAGAGAGGGAGAGGGAGAGAGAGAGAGATTGGGAAAAGGAGAGGGGGAGGGAGAGGGAGAGAGAGGGAGATTGGGAAAAGGAGAGATTGGGGAAAGGAGAGGGGGAGAGGGGGAGAGGGAGAGAGGGAGAGGGGGAGGGAGATTGGGGAAAGGAGAGGGGGAGAGGGAGAGAGGGAGAGGGAGAGAGCGAGATTGGCAAAAGGAGAGGGGGAGAGGGAGAGGGAGAGGGAGAGAGAGAGGGAGATTGGGGAAAGGAGAGGAGGAGAGAGAGAGAAAGAGAGATTGGGAAAAGGAGAGGGGGAGATGAAGAGAGGGAGGGAGAGGGAGGGAGAGAAGGAGAGGAGGAGGGAGAGAGGAAGGGAGAGGGAGAGGGAGAGAGAGGGAGATTGGGAAAAGGAGAGGGAGAGAGGGAGAGAAGGAGAGGGGGAGGGAGAGAGGGAGATTGGGGAAAGGAGAGGGGGAGAGGGAGAGAGAGGGAGATTGGGAAAAGGAGAGGGGGAGAGGGAGAGAGAGGGAGATTGGGAAAAGGAGAGGGGGAGAGGGAGAGAGGGAGAGGGGGAGGGAGAGAGGGAGATTGGGGAAAAGAGAGGGGGAGAGGGAGAGAGAGGGAGATTGGGAAAAGGAGAGGGGGAGAGGGAGAGAGGGAGAGAGGGAGAGAGGGAGAGGGGGATGGAGAGAGGGAGAGGGAGAGAGAAAGATTGGGAAAAGGAGAGGGGGAGGGAGAGGGGAAGAGAGAGGGACATTGGGAAAAAGAGAGATTTGGGAAAGGAGAGGGGGAGAGGGAGAGAAGGAGAGAAGGAGAGGGGGAGGGAGAGAGAGAGAGAGAAGGGAGAGAGAGGGAGATTGGGAAAAGGAGAGGGAGAGAGGGAGAGAAGGAGAGGGGGGAGGGAGAGAGGGAGATTGGGGAAAGGAGAGGGGGAGAGGGAGAGAGAGGGAGATTGCGAAAATGAGATGGGGAGAGGGAGAGAGTGAGGGTGAGGGAGAGAGGGAGGGATGGGAGAGAGAGGGAGATTTGGAAAAGGAGAGGGGGAGGAGAGAGAGGGGGAGAGAGGGAGATTGGGAAAAGGAAAGGATGAGAGGGGAGAGAAGTAGAGGGGGAGGGAGAGAGGGAGATTGTGGAAAGGAGAGGGGGAGAGGGAGAGAGAGGGAGATTGGGAAAAGGAGGAGGGGGAGAGGGAGGTGGAGATGGGGAGAATAGGATAAAGAGAGGGAGAGGGAGAGAGAGAGAGTATATGAGAGAGAGAGAGGGAGAGAAAGAGAGATTTAAGATAATGAAAGGGGGAGGGAGAGGAGGGGGAGAGAAAGAGAGAGAAGGGGGAGAGGGTGAGAATAGGATAGGATAATGTGTGTGTGTGTGTGTGTCGTGTGAGAGAGAGAGAGAGAGAGAGAGAGAGAGAGAGAGAGAGAGAGAGAGAGAGAGGAGAGAGAGAGAGAGAGAGAGAGAGAGAGAGAGTAGGAGGAGGAGAGGGTGAGAGACATGAGGTAGAGAGCGAAAAAGAAAGAGAAAAGGGTGAGAGAATACAAAAATAGAGAAGTGTGAGGGGGAGAGAGATGAGATAGAACTCAAGGAAGATAATTAGGGCTCAGAATAGACAAAGACAATGATGGGGGAAGTAAGACAAGAGAGAGAGAGGAAAAGAAGAGGTACATGCATGTTCTACAAACATATATACATATATATATAAATATATGTATATCATAATTATAGATTAGCATATATACATACATCAAACACATATTATCTAGGTATGCCTAAAACATGTGTAGTAAATGCTAAGTTTACAAGCATACATTATTATGTCTTCATAACCCGTATGGGTTTTGTGAAACCAAAAAAAATGTTTTTAGTTCTTCATAACCCGTACAGGTTTTGTGAAACAAAAAAAAATATTTCTAGTTCTTCATAACCCGTACGGGTTATGAAGAAATGTGAATAGTACTTTCGGTTCTTCAAAATTGGTGTGGGTTTTGGCTTGGTAAGAGGGTTGGAAAATGACCCTAAGGCTTGCAAGCCCATTTCCCCCCCTTTTTTGTTCCTTTACACATTTTTTCATCCTCCACCATGATTTCTTGACTTCATCATCATCAAGTTTACAAATGATGAAGTGGGTATCTCTAAAATTACCACCATAATCTCACACATCTTCTTATTTTTCTGACCATATAAATTTTTTAATTTTTGGACAACATTAGCATAGTAAACTTTAATTTTCTTTATCAGTGCCTTGACAATCCTCACAGACATATGTCTACCATTTTTTTAATAACTTTTGATATACTTGACCAAATTTAAAATAAATTATATATTATTGTTATACACTATATTCTATACACTTTTAAAAAAAAAATTTGCATTTTTGATTATTTTGATGCAAGTTATGCCTAGCGCATGAACAGGTACCAAATTTTCAAGATGCGGTCACTTCCAAAAATCATAAAAAATAAAATACTCAACAAAAAATTGCAAATAAATACACAACTTCTAGATCTCACTCTTACCTATCATCCTACCAAAGGGTTTTTCAAAATACTAAATCCACCTATATATTTTGTGCAGTGCACAAAAACAGCTATGTTATATTTTTCTGAAAAAATCAGGAACCGTTTTTTGTGCGTGAAAGGTTTGACCCTCTTAATATTATCCAATTTTAAAAAAAATTAGTAGTTTAGAAACTATATTCAAAGTACTGCAATTCTTATTCTTTTTTCAACTTCTAGTTTTGAGTGCATGACCTTCAAATAGCTCTTTGAAGTTCAGGTTTACCTGTTTTCAGAAAAAAAGTGGCCACTTATACTCCCCTTTTTGTTCACCATCTTGGTGCACTTACCCTTGAAATTAACCTTTTCTATTCCAAAATTCCAAAGAGATTAAATTAATTCTATTTAAAATAAATTTAAGCTTTCCTTTCAGAAGAACATAAACTAGAAATATTCATCATTAAAATTAACCATTTAAATCGGACTTGCTATAAACAGGAATTGAGCAATTCTAATTAACGATAAATCACATAAAAGGAATCCTATTTAATTTAGTCCCCAAAATACTAATGCATAAACACACATTAGATCAAATTAAATACTAAGGATTAAATACTCAATTTAACCACACACAAACACACAACCCAAGAAAGCCAAATAGACAGACGACCTGCATACCCAACCAAAGGGAATACCGACGATGACTGACGATGCTCACTTGAGCACGACTGTGGTCAAACGAGGGTCTTACAACCACCTAATCCAAACTCTAAGGGCCAAAGAGGTACACTCAAACCTGTGAATCCAGGTGGAGATGAACCTCGCACCCATGAGGTACTATACCTGAAATCTCCTGCAACCAAGAGTCCTACATGCATACATATATATATTTAATAAAAGTGTTAGCCCGAGATTAATAACATGAATCAAGAGAACTAATAAGCTTACATACAAATTGATGCGAAAACCACATCTGACTATACCATTATAACATGATAAACTAACCAAGGTGAAACCAAGATTAGAAATTGATTAGGGCAGGGGTACTACAACAAACCATAGTCTAAGCGATACTGTCATTAGGACCATCTAGTTTGTTATTATAATTAATATATTTGTAAATTTGATATTAAATATAAGATATTTAAAATAAAAAAAAATGAATCTAAATACATGTTAAATTTAAAATTAAGATTTTTATTAAAAAATATTATAATTAATTGATAATTGTAAAAATAAATGATATAAAATATATGTACTATGTTTAATATAATGGTAAAAAATTATCTTTTATTTTCTTGATGAACTACTAACATGCAAAATTTAGATTAAACCATTAGTATTTTGTAGCATGCAAGCACTCATACTTCTCAACCTACCTCAACCCCTCTTTGTTTCTTTGAAAATTAATGAAAATAAGATGCATATAAAGGTAGAGAATGAATTCATTGAAGTGGTATAAAGATTCAAATGCATCAACATTTGACCTCTCACTAGTATTGATTCCCCAAGTATATTCATTCCATTTTAACAAATGAAAATGTCCACATTGTAGAATGGGAAACTAAATACTCTTTATGGTAAAATGCAAAGTACATCCCCTTGACATAATAAGTTCATCCACATGTCAATTGCTTATTGTTTCTTTCTTTGTCAATTCATAAACATATATTTAAATGACTAGCCAAATGTAGTAGTAATGTCTATTTCCATATTTAAACATCCAACTGATTTATAGATCCATTATGGACCACACCTTAATGAATGATTTTGGGCCTTGGAAGCTTAACTATGGATATTATGAAGAAATTCTAAATTTTAGATTTAATGTATGAAAGCATATGAGAGACATATAAGGTATTGTGATATATATTAGATTTAAGAGGAGACTTATAATGATAAAAGATATATCAATAAGTTTTAGGTGAATAAATCATTTTAATAAGTAGGTTATAAGAAACTATTTGGTTCTTTATAGGCATTGTTTTACAATTGTCATTTATTGAAAGGGGTGATTTTGTTCCACTATGTAAATGAGAATACAAAGAAATTTGAAGTTCTTGTCTCTTTAAATTGTATATAAGAAGGCTTCTAATGTGCATGTATAATTATTTAACATCCTATTTGAAGTCATTGACAACTCAAAATGAATGGGAGAAAGTGAATTAAGTTATTGTATATAAATAAAAATTGCACAACAAGTTTAAATTAGTGAAATATGCTAGTTAAGGTTGCACTTATATATGTAATTGTCTATTTGAAAAATACACTACAATAAAAAAATATTTGACATTATAAATACGAGGTTTCACCCTTCATGAGGTCTCCTAGGATAAATCTTGTGTTTTTGATTAAGGGAAAACATGTTTTGAAGGCCCCCTGAAACCCTTTACATCAAAGAATCAAAAGATAGTAATCAAAGTCCACCAGAAAAACAAATGACAACAACCATATAAAGGGACAACTGGCTGAAGGCAAAAAGCCAGCAACAGAAAAGACACAACAAAAAGAAACAAAACACCAGACAACAGAGAAAGCACAGAAAAAACAACCAGGCCTAGGTGAATTTCTTTAACAATTCAGCCGCTTCCAGCTCCAATTGTTCCATAGTCACAAAAATCCCCTTGAGATATTCAATGTCCCTACTTTGGTTTTTCTTCTTCCTGGTACTTTCTCTAGTTCTTTTTCCGGGACCAGCTCCCTTATCTTCAAGGGTTACGTCTTTCTCCTCAGTAGTGTCCCCCGGGGCCTTATCCCCTGGGTCTGTTCAAGTTTTCTAATAAGGACCTTGATGCTATCAAAAGTTGCCTTGAAAATCTTATAACTTTGCTCCCCTATCTTCTTGAGGGTCTACTCAGTCCCTTCCATCTTATTTTCAGTTGCACCAATCCTATCTTCCAGGATTTTAAAGCTATTGCATTAGGCATTAATAATTCCCTTTGCATCACTGATAGCTTTAGTCAACTCACTTAAGTAGTCAGGTAGAGAACTAAATTTGCCGATGCTAATAGCTTCCATGGCTTCAAGTTTGCTAGCTTCCTGGGCTTGTTTTTCTTTTATGTTTTTCATTTCCTTTTGTACCCAAAATAAGACCTTGTTGAAGAAATCCATACCAATTTTGATACAGAGGTCGACATGTAGATGGGAGCCATCCTTAGCCTCATCCCCCACAGGGTTCAAATTCACCTACAGATCCACCTCCTTCCTCTCAGTAGTCTTAATTTCCTTGTTGGGGGCAATCTCCCCAGCCAGGCTCTTACTCTGTTCCTTGGAGTGAAAAGGAAGGGGTGAGCAGCCCTTGGCCTCCAACTCATCACTTCTCATCATTTTCCCTTTTTTCTCTTGGCTAGAGATAATTTGAACCTCCTCACAATCTATCTCCATGTCTTCTTCACTCTCCTCTTCTTCCTCATCCCAACTGTCATTATCCCCCCCCTTCTTTTTCTGGCTGATTGACCCTCTCCCTTGTTTCTCTTGGCTGGTTTTCCTTTTATGCTTGCTCAACCCGGGGGTATGGGGGTCCTCCTTGACATCTACCTCTGTATTGTACCCCTCATAATCTTCATCATCTGAATCACCCAAATCATCATCTGACTTAGACACCTCAGATACAGCCTTTTGAATAGTGGCATTCTTAATATGGTTGTATAGGACCACCATAAGGCCCTCATGTAAAGCAAGGTTAGATTTGGGATTAGAGATAGCATCCTTAATCCTGACATTAAGGGCACAAAATAAATAGTAGGGGAGGGAAACTTTCTCCTTGTGCCAGAAATGATTAAGAAGAACAAAATGGTAACTATAAACTCTAGTATATCTACAATCTAAAGTTATAAATTGCATGATAGCAAACAAAATCCTTTGCCACTTTTCCTTGAATACCTTAGGGGAATAGTAGGTATGACTTCCCTTGACCAAATTCTCTTTCTCCTCCTTGTCCTTGGGGAATTTCTTGACAGTCGCTTCCGACAGCTTTTGGTCCCTATAGAATTTGATACCATCCATCGACATACCCATCGCCTTAGCTATCGTGGTCTTGCTAACCTTGACCTTCCTGCTACCAATGGTCAAGGTGCCCTCTTTCCACCCCTTTTTGAATATCCTAGTGATTTTAGGTCTTATTTCTTGCATTCTTTCAATGTAATCCGACATTTTTGCCGCTTGTAGCACAACCCAAACCTAGGGATGGTCCCGCCATTTTTCAATTTTTGTGGACTCTATGCGCTTACGATTTCCCCCCATCTTCTTATTAGTTTTTATAGACTATAAATTCCAGCAAATACTGCTCTTCTCAACAAAATTTGTTTTAAAAAATAAAGAAGAAGCCTCTAGAAGCAAATAGACATTCCTCAAGCATCCGCTCCAAATGGGAAGTAAAGCCCACAAAGCGTGTGAGATGTTATGGCAAATAATGGTGTACTTCCTTCTCGGTTGATTACGAAGCTGTTTCATGATGCCACAACCACCCCTACCATATCAAGAAATGATATCAAATCCTTCCTTATTTTCCATGATATCTCTCATAATCTAAGATGTCACATGCAACTTGAGGGAGCTACCCCTCTCCATGCCATATCATTATCTGCCCATTCTGCACTGCCTCGTTGGCAACCCAATCAACACTCTTATTGGACTCTCTATAAACATGAGAGATATAATATTGGTCAAATCCCTCAAGTAACTCCTTGGCACTATAGATAATGTTTTCTATCATCCACGACAATTGTTGATTTCCAATGAGGCATTTGATTATATTATTAGAGTCTCCCTCCAGCCATATTTTTTTGGCTCCCATTTGATGCGCTAATTTTATGGCTTGGAGGGTACCCATGGCTTCAACCAAGTGATTGGTTTTATTCTCTAAGGGGAGGGCAACCAACCCCAGGAAAAAGCCAACCCTATTTCGGATAACTCCACCACAACCAGCAGGCCCAGGGTTCCCTTTAGCAACCCCGTCGAAGTTAGCCTTAATCTAGTCATCAGGGGAGAGACCAGAAACAAATCCTTCTGTTGAGTTGGTAAGTGTCATTGTCCATACACTAGTACATTCGGAGCTGATTTCCGACGGCCATTTGTCGGATTTTCGATGAATTTTCATCGGAGTGTCAACAAAATCCACCGTAAAAAACTCAGCGTCAGATTGGTCAATGATGCCATGCCCGTCGAAAATTTGACAATCCAATGGACTCTGCCAACGATCAAAGAAGTCATCAGTCGAAAGCTTGGTATTCGTCGTAATTCCGACGATGATCATTTTTATAAAAAACATAATAATTATCATCGATATAAAAGAGCCAACGAAGAAAGGAAACGTTGAAAGGACTCACCAGAGATAATAACTTCATCGACAAAAGATATCAAAGAAAGCAGAGAGGGTCTTCATCGATGGGAAAAGTTCTCAAGGAAATAATACTATCGGTGCAACATAAAAAGGACCCACCGAAAGGAGCATTTTCATCGAAAGAATAATATCGATCAGACAAAAAGAAGCTACATCGATAAAAGATATCGATGAGGATATAGGTTTCAAGGAGGTTAAACTTCATCAACAAAAGATATCAAAGAAAGTAGAGAGGGTCTTCATCGACTGGAAAAGTTCTTGAGGAAATAATACTATCGGTGCAACATAAAAAGGACCCACTGAAAGGAGCATTTTCATCGAAAGAATAATATCGATCAGACAAAAAGAAGCTACATCAATAAAATATATCGATGAGGATATAGGTTTCAAGGAGGTTAAACTTCATCGACAAAAGATATCGAAGAAAGCGGAGAGGGTCTTCATCGATGGGAAAAGTTCTCAAGGAAATAATACTTTCGGTGCAACATAAAAAGGACCCATCGAAAGGAGCATTTTAATCGAAAGAATAATATCGATCAGACAAAATGAAGCTACATCAATAAAAGATATCGATGAAGATATAGGTTTTGAGGAGGTTAAACTTCATCGACAAAAGATATCAAAGATAGCAGAGAGGGTCTTCATTGACGGGAAAAGTTCTCGAGGAAAAAATACTATCGGTGCAACATAAAAAGGACCCACCGAAAGGAGCATTTTCATTGAAAGAATAATATCGATCAGACAAAAGGAAGCTACATTGATAAAATATATCGATATGCGTGGTTTTGCTGATGTAACTTTATTAGTGAAGAACAATAAGGGAAAATAAAGAAAAGCTTTGATGAGATAATAGACTCATTCATTAACGGGGCATAGTGATATCGATGAAAGAAGTATTTCAAATGAAAAATAAAGGAGGACACCGAAGCCCAAGGTTTCTTCGACATAAGACCTGATGGATATCAGATATGTTTCGATGAGGAGATAGCCATACTAACCAAATATAGTATTTCGATGAAGGGAAAAAATACTTGATCGAAGTAATATTCGAAACAAAAGTATTGTCGATAGAAACAAAGAGATCGATGGACTAAAGAAAAAAATGATCGAAAGACATATCCTCATCGAAATGATTATTGATTTCTGCAAAAATCATAAACAAATCCCAGGGAAGGTCACATCGCCATTAAATTCAAACGTGTGCCCAAGTGACCATTGTCCAAAGTGCCATTACTAACTAATTAAATATGCCATAAGTAGTGGATCAACCATCAAAGGGCACAACATTAAGGAATTCATAGGCGATGAACTGAAAGCAGGAATTGGGCGAATTCACAAATAAAGCTTAGTAATTCCAAGTAAGTTGTTTGTACACAAACCTCTTTTTCAAAATTCAAATGGAATCATCATCTAAAACTAATAAGACCAAAAAAGGAAAAGAACCTATCAGTGTAGAAGAAAAACCTGAAAGATAGAAAAGGGAAGGGCGTTCTTTGGCCTAGGACTTGATTGATCAGTGCCCATCATCCAGTTTGAGGTCCAAGAAGATTAGAGTTGATGAGGAAGGCCTGGAGGACTGGTTTGAGGATCTTGGAGACATATGGACAGAGTTGAGAGGGTATGAATTATTCATATATGGGTACAACAAAAGAGTTTCCCCTCAACCTATCAACAATTTATGGTGATTGAACTTAGGAAGGTTAGCTATGGCTAATGTATTCATGAATGTGGAGCTCATGAAGGCATTGGCAAACAATTATGACCCTAAAACCAGGACCATATATAACTACATGGGTGAGCTAATTCTTGCAATCACAAAGGAGGTTACTGACACCATGTTCGAGTTGGATTGGGGATTTGAAGAATTGATTGACCTCAAGAAGTTAACAAGTGAATATTTTAACCTAGAGCACATTTACAAAACGTGGAGACTCCCTATACATAGACCTAGGAATGCAGAGTCCTTAGTGCCACTAGGTCAGGATGACAAAGCTCCCTATGATGTCAACTCTTTCCATCCATATTTCAAGTATACCTATTATTGTGTTGCCCAAGTGCTAGGGATAAAAGCCCATCCTTTGATGGATATTGCAGCCATGGTCATTTGTGCCGATTTGCAGTCTAAGGACCCTCGCTTCTTTGATTTTTCTGCTTATTTGGTTGAGGTTTTGAATCATGGGTTAGAAAAGTTGAAGGGAGATGTCATCAATGTTCATTTCAAGCATTATTCCTTACTTATGCATATGCTATTGTATGTGGGCCAAGATGAAGGGTTATGGCCAAAAGAGTTATGTGTCAGGACATATGACAATGCTAGAATGAGAAACAAAGGTATGTGAATAATCAATATTGGTATTTTGAGGAGTTCTTTGTCAAGCCATTATATAGACTGTTGGGATGCTCGTGCGATCATGCCCTTGCACAAGAGGTTCAAAGATTTCGCTGAAGATCCCTCAATTGAACACAATTGGGGAGATTGGTATTATTTTTTAGACTGCACACAAGTCAGGGTATACAGGTTCAAAGGGAGACCATACTTACTAACACTTACAATCCCTAATAGAGTGGCTTGTCTGGAAATTGTGAGGCAACTGTCAATAGTGAGTACAAAGCATCTGACAAGCCATGGAAAACAATCAATTGTACTTGGGTTGTTAGTATTTTCAGATTTTATTGTGAAAAGTTCAAAGAGTTATGGACTGCTGTAGACAAAATTGGATTATTATGGCATGGCTATGGGGGATCCAAGGCCCAATTTCAATCCTAAAGGATACATAAGGATAGCCCCCGGTCATCACAAAAGTTGAAGGCTGGAGAGCATAAATCTTACCTACCAGATGACCTCATTAAGAACATTGGTAGAGAAGAGGCCAGATTGAAGTGAATAAAGTTTGAGAAAGCAATGCAGGCTTATAAATGGAAGCTTTATAGAAGGAAAATGGATGAGAACGTGCTACAAAAGATTGAAGACCCCTTGGAGTTGGCCAACAAACTTATGGAGCATGAATTGGAAATACTTGAGAGAGTCCTGCCTCATGTTTTTAGGGATTACATTGATACTATTAGGAATACAAAGCCTTTGGCTCATATGTCTCCTTCTTTCACATTTGGCATCATTCCATTCACTCCTCGAGAGGATTACCCCCTGGTTATGCAAAGGATACACCGATAGACTTGGCAACAGGACAACTGAATGTCTGAGAAGTGGCTGACATCAGATTCCTGGAGCATGAGGATTTCATTGCTGATAGTGACTTCATTGCTTCCAAGGAGTTCACCACATTCCTCTATCAACATAAAGGATCTCAAATTAGGAATAACATGAGAAATAGTGAAGAAGAGCAGTAGCTTCAAAAGTTACAAGAGGAGATGGATCTTATGATGAGAGAAATGACACCTGAGAAGGGAAGACAGTTGCTTAAGGAAGCTGGTGTGCTATTATACTCTAGATGGGACATGAACTCTGCCTTGTTGTTTGATGGATTCCTCAAGAAACATGACCCAAGTAGGAAAATCATGCCAAAAGAGATTGATAAACTCTTTAGAGGATCAGGATATGATCCAGATCAGAAGGCTCTTCTACAGTGGGCTATCTATCCCAAAGATAAAAGACCTATATTGGTTGATATAGAAGAAGCTTTTGGACATTTGATGGTGCAGTAGGTTGGAAAGACTGACCCTAGAACAACTGCCAAACTAAATTTGGATGTCGCTAAACTAAATCAAGATCAAATAAAGTTTCTGGTCTGAGAAAATTGTACATACAAAAGCCTATATGAGAAAACCAATGAAGAAAAATAGAGGTTGCAAGCAAGATTGCTTCAGATTGATACAGGTACTAGTTAAACAGGGATGACATACAGTATTGACAGAGATGCCATGGATGCCTTGACAGATGCTATGTATTGGAGGAATAGGGCCGAAAAGACATCTCGACAACCAAAAAAGGAACAACAAAAGATGGATAAGTTAGTTCTCGGGGTCGTTGACCATAGATTCAAAAGTATGATGCAGGTTGCAGAAATATATTGGAAGACATACACTGGAACAGTCAAAGCTATGAAAGAGCATGAAAGGCTTAGGTCTCAGTTGGAAGGCTTGATGAATGACAATAGTCTGATGAATCCAGGTGAGAAAATTGAAGCCAAGGCTCACTTGAAGTCCCATGATGAATTGGAAAATCAATTAAGGAAAGAGCATCAGAGGCTGGACGATGGGAATACCCCTAGGGTTCCCTCTTTTTATAGTAATGGCGAGTTAGTATCGTTGGAACAGTGGAAACAAGAGTTCAGTGATGAGAAGAATTGAGTAGTAGCAGAGTTGGATTGGGACAAAGATTTGTCACTTTGTGTTAACAATATTCTATCCAATCATTTCTAGACAGAAAGCAACATGAGGACACTAAACAATGACGTTCTAATGTATAAAGATGATAAGTACATTGAACACATAGGAATGCTGAACTTGTTTATCTTCCAGTTTGTTAACAAAAGTGCTAATTAATAGTTATGTGCTGAAAATCCATGATGCTTGGTGACAATGTATACCCTCATATAAATGAGGGAATTTTTTTAACAATAAGGATCACTAGAGAAGAAGTAGAATATAGCCTCATGCTTACTATTGTACCATTTTGCGAACATACATAATCTAATCAGTCATCTTTCCTTTGTGTATATGCTGTGGATTACTGCATCTTTCTGTAGGTAGTTGCTTGTGATATTATCTAAAGGAGATAAGGTTACTTGTGTTCTTCCAGTAAAACTCTGTGTTTCATATTGTGGAATTGAATAAAAGATTTACTTGCGAATGTAGTTTTGTATATAGTGTGCATGCATATTATCTCAACCATGGTGCGCCTGCATATGTATATAGTTTTGTTTATAGGTGGAAAGCCTGAGGTTCAATGTCAAACTTGGTTGCTCTCATACCATGTGTAATATTCCATTAATTCTATACTTAAAGAAAATAAATTATGATCTATATTAAGATAAAAAATTGAGCATTTCAAAATAAAACATAACTACTTCAGGTGAAGGAGAAAACTAACTAAATGTTCTTCAACATAATAAGAATCTAACTAATTTATCTAAAAGGAGGGTAATCTTTTAACGATAAAAAACATTGAACAAATATTATTAAGCTAATCAATATGAGAAAGGAATTCAAATGGCAAGTTTCATTTATGAGGGAAGAGATAAAGGTTCAGAGGTTACTGTTATCATTGTTTAAAAAATGGATATTCTTTTCCATAATTGGCTAAGTCTATGAAATTCTTGGGTCCGGTATGGCCTTGTGACTTCTATTGCTTTGGGTCCTAAAGAGGTTTTAGGGTTTAGGTTTAATCACTTTCAAAATGTCTGAGAAAAAAACCCTTATAGTTCTATTTCCGTGTTACTTTATTTACTTAAGTAATGGGTCCTTTTGTCATGCAAAGTGTTCCCCTCATTGTTTTTTACCTAGGCTGTCCTTTTAAATGTTTTAATTTTTATTCGCCTTTAAATTGCCTTTTCTAATGACCGTCGGGCCTTGTAATTGTTGCGCAACTCTCAGTCAATCGAATGGCCCACGTGGATTCGCGAACTCAACATGCCTGAAAGTTACCTATCGCGTAGTAGTGAAAAGGTTTGGCGGGACCCAGCGATAAGGACTTCTTTCTTGGCTAAAAGCATTCTATCGAAGTTGTAGTCACATAAATCTGTCCAGCTTAATTAAATGAATATTTGCTATTTATTTGATTAAAAATCCACTAGCCATGAGTTAATTAAATTAACATTTAATTAATTCATCTTCAAAATTTTCTCTTATTAATTAAATAAATTATTCAATTTATTTTAATTAATTCATTAAACCAAGCTCACAATCAATTAAATGAATAAATCCTATTTATTTCATTTAACCCCTTTTCCTTTTTTAAATAAATTAAATAAAACATTTATTTAAATCATTAAAATCCCCCCCACTTGCATTCTCCTAAAAATGCAACTTGCACCTATTTGTTGAAATAAATGAATTTTATTTTTAAAAAAATCCTATTTTTCCTCACCCACCAAACCCACTTGCAATTCTAATCTCCTTCTAGATTCTTCTAACCCCTTCCTAATTAGCCTAATCCATTTCCTAATTATTGTCACATTCCTAAGCAACTTGAAGTCACTTCTCAAAGACCTCAAAGTCTTTGAAAAACATTTAATGCTTTGTGTGTTCAACAATTTAACCTCCAAAGTCTTCCAAAACCACTAATGGCTCTTACATGACCATTAATGTCTCTTACATAACCATTTATGGTTAATTCAACTTGTCTCCTCAAGCATTTATTGCTTTGGCCATGTTTATCCCTTTTGCCTTTGCACAAGAGTTTATCCATTGGATAAAAGCTTTATTCTTTGAATAAAGAGTTTATTCATTCAACTAACCTTGACCTTAACTCCCAAGGTCATGTCAAGCATTTAATGCTTATTCCCTCTCCTCTCAACCTATCTCACATGGACACTTGTCATCTTGGGATTGGGTTGAAAGCCCTCACATGGATTGAAAACCATTCAATCCAGACCCTTCTTGAGATTGCTCAATCTCAACCATCCATTGCTCCATTTTCCCTATAAATAGAGTCCATTTCTTCATAATCCAGATCCTGAAAACTTGTATGCATCTAGCTTATAGCAAAATCTAGAGAGTATTTAGCATAATTCACTTTGGTCTAGAATTAATCTTAGTTAGTTACATAATATCTCATTTCTTAACTTGTTCATGTTTTCATTTTCATGAACATTTACTTCATACTCTTGAATCTCCATAAGACATCCAAAAGTAGTGCAAAAAGTTACTGAGAGCTACACTCATTTGGGAACTTGGAGAGGAGAGGAACAAGGGAGAGCTAATGGCGTAGGGAGCATCATGAGTGAAGTCTTAATGTTTATTCATTTTTATATCTAATATGCTTCTATGCTTAATCTTTCTTGATAATGTTTTTTAATGGTTTAGTTTTATTTTGATTTGACTAACCCCCGGACTAACCGTTTTATGGCATTTCATTTGGTGAACTCGACGTGAATCTCCAAACACCTAAAAATATTTTTTTGACACAACTAACTTTTTGAATGTTGATCTTGACACACAGGTTGCGCTTTAGCACTTTTGATCTCATTTTAGCGCTATTGAAACTTGATATTCTAGCATTATTGTTATTATGATAGCGCTATTGTACCAAGTTTGGCGCTATTGTCATTTCTTTAAGAACTATTGTTCTTGTTTGGGCGCTTTTGATATTCTTTTAGTGCTTTTGATCCTGTTCTAGTGCTTTTGTCATTTCAGTCAATATTGATCTTTTAGCACTTTTGTCATACGAAAAACGTGCTTCTGTTAAACTAGCGCTTCTATTTTCACACAGACTAGCGTTATTGTAACAAAATGTTGTAAGGAAGGCCTTGCAATAAAAAATTTAAAATATTTTAGGCTTGTGGAAGCCCCCCTTAGGTATGGATTTTACTAACTGGTTATTATTTGTGCAAGTTTAAAAACTCACCTCTTTAAAATTAAAGACTTTATTTTGGTGTTTTAAGAATTGAACAAACAAACTTTCCCTTGCTTTCCAGTTAGGATCACTTGTTTTTGGTGCCTTAAAACTCAACAAAACAAAATTTGTTTTCTTGCAAGTTAGGAGACACACTTTATTTGGTGCTTAAAATCAACAAGGCAAATTTCTTTCTTGCATCAAACTAAAGAATTTACAATCCACACTTCAATTTTTGGTGCCAATAAAATACACAATCAACTTGTTTAAAATTTTGCAAAGCAATTTTCCTTCATGCATACATGCTTCAATTTCAGTTGACCAGGATTTTCAAAATTCTAGTTTACTCAAACCTTTGCATTTGAAGTTAAAAAGAACACCATGAATGTTGGAGCAACATCTCCAAATAGTTAGAACACATTGCAATGGCAAGTTAAAAAGAACAAGTGTTTTCATGGTTGGCACACTTGTACAAAAAGTTGGTCGACTAGTCCTACTTCTAAGACACACTATCCTCTCCCTTGGCTTTCATGGTCCTAGGTGCAAGAGAAAAATGTTAGTAACACTCAAAATTTTTATCTTTTTAAGAGAGGCCTGCCAAGAGACACATCACTCTTAGGAACGACCTCGCGTGGTAAATCCTTCGAGCTGCTATAGAAATCAGGTGAGAGTGAAAGCTGTAGCCTTGGGTATAGTTGTTCCTACAGTGTAATTGGCCGAAAGGACAAATGGGCCCCACCACTGGTTACAAGGCTCTTAAGTGAGTCACTGCAGAATGAACTTATGTCCAAAAACATCAAACATGACTAAACACCTTTAAGTAGTAGCCCACCCATTCTATTGATTGAGGATATTTGCGATATAATTTAGTGCAAGAGCATGGATGATTTTGCTCCCAAGATACTCACCATACATATTTCCTTGAGTAGAAACATTGCTTTTTGAAAAGTCACTTGTGGCTTGATAAAAGTGGTGACTCCCCCATCATAGGGATCATCTATTTGTTATGCTCATGCAAGACTTAGTATATCACATCCTTACTTGCCACAGTGGGATTCATAAGGTATGTAGTACCAAAGTCAAAGAAATATCAAGATGTGGGATAAATTTATCACAACTGGCCATTTGACCTTAGGGATAAAAAGTGTTTGAAGTGTTTTCATTTTAGTCAAGACCAAGTGCAAATTGAGCCAACTTCAGGCTTTGGAAATACACCTAAAATACACTTAAAGGAAAGAGTCATACAAAGTCCAAAAATTGGGTTGATCTAGACCCATACTCATTTGTGCCTTTTTAAGGGAACATTCTTGTGTTTGTGTGCTTTCTTTGTTTTCTTGTCAAAGAAGAATCAAAAAATCAACACAAGTGTTCATCCAACCAAGCATCTTTCAAAAGAACCAAAAAGATCAAAAACAAAAAGAAAAGAATCAAACTTTATGACCATTCTTTACATCTTGCGAAAGAAGAATCGTCATCAAAACATCAACTTGAAAAGAAGACCATTGAGCTCAAAGGCTTTGATCAAAAGGAGGAAATTCTTCTATCTAAATAGACAAATCTTTGTCTCCCATAGAGTTTTTCTACGTCACATGCATCTCTACCTTCAAGGCAAAACAAACTAATTTGATTCAGAGTCATTGAACCACAGAGATTTTATGCAATATAGAGCTTTGAGTTATCACAAAAACCAAGGAGGCAAGATTAATCCCAACTTCTTCCCAAACATTTGTATCACATACAACATAGCTCAAGAAATACCACCCACACTTGAAAGGGAAGAAATAGAATTTGTTCCATTCGTGACACAAAGCTTTTATTGAAGTTAAAACATTTCATCCATTATCTCACTCATACATCATCACTTCATCATCAATCCATTCCAACTCTCAAAACATTAAGAGGTTCTTATCTTAAGTTCTCTTTTAGATATTGCTTGAATCAAATGCATCACATCACTTTTTAGATTGTTTCTACATCTAGGATAAGCTCATCCTAAGAGACATATCTACGCAGGTTAAAACTAGTTTATGAGTGAATCCTCTCATTACTAGGTAGTTAAGTCTGTAACACATCTCAGATTTCTCTAAACCTTATCACATCAAACCTTATCAAAAACAACAAGAAATTCCAAGAAAGAATTTCGGTCACATCTACCTTTAGAGTGCTAGAGATCCACATGCAACACAATTCACCAGCCATCAATCTTTCATTTCATCAACAACTCATCATCATTTTCACTCAACTTCAACAAAAACTTGTAAACAAAATTGCTCACACCCGGTCACACTCAAGGCAACGAGAAGTAGAAATTGAAGAAGAAGAGGAGGAAAATCTCAATGAATTCCAAGAAGCACTTGGAGGAAATGCGAATGATGAAAACCCAAGTACTCCCACTCCTGCAACAATAGAAAGGGCCCAGCATAACCCTCTCTTTAACAGACTTTTTGATGAAATAATCAGGAGCAATGCAGATGCTCACTTTTTAAAGCTCGCTCAAGAAGGAGCTAAACTCCACTCTGACTTTGATCTTTCCCAATTAAGACAAGCATTAGAATGACAAAGTCACCATGAAGAAGAAAGAGGTAGAGATCCCATCAGATATAACATTCCTCGAGGTAACCCACCACCTCCTCCTCCAAATGAAATAGAGATGTTGCGGCAACAAGTTGAAAATCTCGCCCAACAACTTCATAGTGGTGTAAATACTAACCAATTCTCACTCAATGACGTCTGCCCCTATCCCTTTGATAGGAATCTTTATATGCCACCCTTTCCACGAGGATTTGAAACACCCAAATTCAAAAAATATAGGGGAAAGGGAGATCCTCGTGATCATGTCAGAGAATTTCATTCAGCTTGCCTCGAAGTGGCCTATGAGGACACATACCTAATGTGACTTTTTCCCCAAAGCTTAGAAGGGACAACCACATCATGGTTTTCCCGGCTACCAGGTGGCATTCAGACCTTTGAAGAGCTAATTCAGAAGTTTTTGGCACATTACTCTCATAACATTGAACGCGACATCACCATGGCTGATCTGTGCAACACTAAACAAAAACCAGGTGAACTATTCTTAGTATTCCTGCAACAATGGCGTCAAATGTCTAGTAGATGTTCTCTTCAGTTACCTGAATGAGAACTAGTGGAAATATTCATTTCCAACTTAAATGAAGAAATGGAGTTTCACCTGGATGTCAAAGACACCGACTCTTTTAATGACATGATCACCAAGGGTTTGAAATGTGAGTTGGCCCTCATCAAGAAAGGACTTATCAAAATATATAATGAACCAAAGGATGGTCCTCACCCATGCTTTAATGGTGACAAACCAGGCTTCTGGAGCAAAAACAAGAATATCGTCAATGATGGGGTTGTGGATGCAAGAACTATCAAAAGTGCCCAACCTGTGGTTAGATTTACGGGACAAAATCCTCCACCCAAAACTAATACAATTGCTCCTCAAAATCAAGGACGCATCACATCTCAAGATGAACCCAGACCACATCAACAAAAACAAAAACGAACATACACTCCCTTAGGGGAACCCATCGAAACTGTGTTACGTCAGCTACTTTCTCAAAATTTGGTCATTTTACCCAGAACATCAAATTATGAACCTCAAGTCAAACCTGCATGGTGGAGAGATACTGAACATTGTGATTTCCATCAAGGAAAAGGACATAAGACAAGTAATTGTCGTAGACTGAAAGATCTTATTCAAGATCTCATTGACCAAGGGGAAATTGAAATCGAAGGGCATGACCCAAAAACAACAAACAATGATCACCTGATGTTCAAAAATCCACTTCCATCACAAGATCAAAGGGGTCCTTCCACTTCCAGGAAAGGCATTAATACCACTGATTATACATAGGCTGCGTATAATTATACTGTAAATCACCTGTATGATGCTAGTGAACAAATTGCAACTATAACCATCAAAAACCCCAACTCCAATTGTAATGTTGTTACACGTCACGATAAGGTTACCATAAAAGTAGCTCCACAAGGTACAACCTAAGCCAACTATTCTATGTTGGACAAATTCCCACTTCTCCAAAAAACTCATGGTAAACCTTAGCAGGTACTTCATACACCAGCTGTCACACCAGCATGCACTTTGACACCTTTCATCCTTGGAAAGAGTCAAGAAGAAGAGACCCAAGATGAGGACTTAGAAGAGTGGATCTATAAAGATCCTATCACCACAGACATCCCACAAGTTAAGCTTCCTACAGATCAATATAGAAAAGGCCTGCTCATTATGCAAAGAATAGGTTGTGATGGTCAAAGTGCCTTAGGACTTTGCAAGCAAGGATGACAGGAACCACTGTCGACATAAATGAAGCCTAAAAATAATACAGGCTTAGGCTTTCAAAAAGAGAACTTTCCTAAATTCAAATTCAAAGGGAAACCCAACAAACCACTATATCAGCCTATTACAAAGAGGTCACCTGTCATTATCAAAGCAACACCACCCATCACTCCACCAGTCAAAACAACAACCCCATCAGCAACCACAATACCAGCAACAGTACCATTAGCAGCAGCCACTATATCTGAATTTCCGGCCGTGTCAACAAACTTGACAATTCCAGCAGAAATAGTCGAATCAACAACATCAGTACTTCCTATGTCAGAGTCAGCAATCTCCATAAATCTTCTAGCAGCACTGATCATTACAAAGATACATCAGCTGAACACACCTGCAATGTTTAACTCAAACAATATCCCAGTATGTTGTCAAAACTAGATCATAAATAGTGACTTAGAAATTGACTCACATGAGTGGGAGTTTGATTTAGTACACCTGAATACTTCAGATGAGGAAGACACACCACCCCCTCCACCCCACAAGGACATCCCTGTTTACATTAAAGCGTAGATAAAGACCACTTGGGTTCCTAAATTGGAATCATCTTCCATAGACCCTATGTCACATCCTGTGCCCAATTATGATAGGGAGAGTACCATCAACGAACCTCACCACAACATCTTAAACCTCACTGACACATCTAACGAACTCAACCTAATCAATGAGGTAATGCCCATTATCCATCCTAAACTCATCGAATGGAACCACCCTAATCCCCCATGCCTTGACCATTTCCAAAATGATGAGGCGATCATTGACTTCTTAGAATTACGGGATAACATACCAAGCGGGGATCATAAAGCTAGAGTCGCCATAGAACTCAATAGTGCAACATACTTTGGGGTGGATGCCAAACCTTTCAACTGCAAAAATATAACAACAAAACATGGATCTTCTAGTGAAAACCACACTATGGCACTATTTGATCCCACAAAAGTAAAAAGAAAGAGTGTATCCAATGGTGAAAACCTCTCTGAGGTGCCCAAGGATGAAAGGTTTGACATCCTTCCCTCTAGTACATAGCAGGAGAGATCAATGATTCTGATTGAGGAAACACAAGAATACAACATGGGGACTCCTGACACTCCTCACCACATACATCTGGCATCTCTTTTGACTCCAAAGGAACAACCCAAGTTTGTCGAGTTCTTTGAGAGGCGCCAGATTATTTTTGCATGGTCATATGCAGACATGCCTGGCCTTGATCCAGATTTGGTCATGCATCACCTCACAGTAGCAAAAGGAGCTAAGCCTGTCAAACAGAAGCTTCGCAAGATGCATCCTCAGATTGTCGTCCTTGTCAAAGCAGAACTTAAGAAACTCCTAGATGTCGGCTTCATTAGACCCATTGATTATGTGGATTGGATATCCAACATTATGCCTATTGGAAAACCAAATGGGGGCATCCGTATCTATACTGACTTCAAAGATCTAAACAAAGCATGTCCCAAGGATGACTTCCCCCTACCAAATATCAACATCATAGTAGACCTAACAGCAGGACAAGCCATGCTTTCACTTATGGATGGTTTTTCAGGATACAATCAGATAAAAATCGCACCAAAAGATCAACACAAGACCGCCTTTACATGTCCATGGGGCACATACTACTGGAATGTAATGCCTTTTGGTCTAAAGAATGCAGGAGCAACCTATCAATGGGCAATGACCACCATCTTCCATGACATGATGCACACCATAATGGAAGATTATGTTGATGACTTACTAGCAAAATCACTCACCAGAGAAGGTCATCTAGACATATTGGAGAAAATATTTGATAGATTAGAACAATATCATGTTCGACTCAACCCAAAGAAATGTGTCTTTAGAGTAACCTCTGGGAAACTTCTAGGATACATTGTCTCAAGCAAAGGCATTGAGGTCGACCCAACAAAGGTTAAGGCAATCATGGACATGCCACCTCCAAAGAATATTAGTCAGCTAAGGACATTACAAGGATGGCTCCAATCTATCCGCAGATTCATTGCACAACTAGCAGATAAGTGTAACCCATTCACACACCTGCTACACAAGAACATCCAATTTCAATGGGATGCTAGATGTCAGCAAGCATTCTGGATGCTTAAAGACTATCTCATGAATACACCATTGCTGATCCCACCAGATTTGAGTAGGCCTCTATTACTCTATATTTCAGCAACTACTACAGCTTTGGGAGTACTATTGGCACAACACAATATAGAAGGGAAAGAGTGTACTGTTTACTACATTTCTTGAACACTGGTTGGCTATGAACTCAATTACACACCTATTGAGCAAGCTTGCCTAGTAGTAATCTTGGCAGCCACTAAACTGAGGCACTATCTGTTAACACACAAGGTACAACTTATTGCAAAGATTGATCCACTCAAGTATTTACTCAACAAAGCAACATTGACAGGCCGCTTGGCCCAATGGGTAATGATTCTAAGTGAGTTCGACATCGAGTATGTGGACCGTAAGGCTATCAAAGGGCAAGTTATTGTAGATTAGTTGGCCGATGCACCCCTCATAGGCAATCATCCTCTCATTTCCAATTTTCCATATGAAGAAATCTTCATGATCACAAAAGCACAATCATGGAAGGTATACTTTGATGGTTCATACACTAGGGATGGCTCGGGGGCAGGCATTCTATTTATCACCCCTCAAGGTGACAACATCCCGAAGTCTTACAGGCTTGCATTTCGTTGCACAAACAACATAGCTAAATATGAGGCTTTGATCATAGGACTTAGGCTCGCCATACAATGGAAATTACAAGAACTACAAGTATATGGCAATTCACAATTGGTCATTCGACAAGCAATTAATGAATATCAGACCAAGGATGACAAGCTCATACCATACAAGAAAATGGTGGACACTTTAAAATCATCATTTCTTACTATCACCTTTGAGCAAATACCAAGAGATCAAAATCGAGCTGTTAATGCTATGGCTACCATCGCATCTCTCCTAGATCTTCCACAGAATTCAACATGCTACAAGTTCTTGGTCAAACAGTTTTGGATCCCTACTTATGATATCCCCGAATCCAAGATGATATGTCATCTTGTTGGTTCCGAATCCCCATGGTATGGTGAGTTCTACACCTATCTCCGCGATCACACCCTTCCTCCTAACCAATCGAATAACCAACGTAAAACCTTCATTCGCCAAACTGATCGATATACCATTATTGCTGAAACCCTATACTGACGCAGTCTTGATGGTACTCTCCTTCGATGTCTAGAACAAGATGAGATAGCAAAGGCTTTGGAAGAAGTACATGAAGGAATTTGTGGAACCCATGCAAGTGGTCTGTCACTAGCCAAGAAACTCCTATGCAATGGATACTATTGGCCATCTATGGAAAAAGACTCATATTACTTTGTCAGAAAATGCAAGAAATGTCAAGTTCATGGAGACCTGATACATGCATTGACACATGAATTGCAACCAATCACGATACCATGGCCTTTTTGTCAATGGGGACTTGACCTTGTGGGTAAAATCCATCTATCTTCATCCAACAGCCACAAATTCATTATTACCGCCACCAAATATTTCACAAAGTGGATCGAAGCTGTTCCACTTACCCAAGTCACTGGCAAGCAGATCGCCTCATTCATCCTCAATTACATCATCTGCCGATATGGCATACCCATGTCCATCATCACAGATAACGGGCTTCCTTTCAAAAATCAAGATGTCTGTGAGCTCTGTGAGAAGTTTCACATCCAACACCACTTTTCCACCCCCTATTACCCACAAGGCAATGGTCAGGCTGAAGCATCAAACAAAAACATATTGAGAATCCTAAAGAAGATAGTCAATGATTTCGGTTGTGATTGGCACGTTTAATTGAATCCAGCACTATGGGCATATCAAACTAGCATTCGAACCCCTACAGGCGCAACTCCTTACTCACTAGTCTATGGTGCAGAAGCTATCCTTCCTATTGAGGTTGAGATACCATCTCTATGGGTTTCCTTGCATAATCTTATAGATGACAAAGCCTATAGAGTATCCCATCTTCAGGACTTAGAGTTACTTGATGAAAAGCGACAAGCTACATACAACCATCTCAAAGACTATCAGAAGCGCATGAGCAGAAGCTACAATCACCAAGTTAGACCTCGTACATTTGAGGTAGGTGATCTTGTTCTCCAAGAGAATCCTTGCAACCAACCAAACAAAGAACATCAGGGAAAGTTTGAATCAAACTGGCTGGGTCCATATGTTATCACTTTTGTATTTGGGTCCGGGGCATATCAGTTGGCTACTTCAGAAGGAGAACTGCTCGCAGATCCAATCAAC
The DNA here is from genome assembly GCF_030272615.1 of Cryptomeria japonica. Lineage (NCBI taxonomy): Eukaryota > Viridiplantae > Streptophyta > Pinopsida > Cupressales > Cupressaceae > Cryptomeria > Cryptomeria japonica. The sequence goes on along the minus strand of NC_081408.1, from coordinate 325,563,048 downwards.
AGCATGCACCTCAAACAGTTTTATACCTAAGCTGTACAGAGCATCAGGCTCCCTTACATACCAGAAAATACCAAAAACATTCAAAAAAATGTCCTGAAGAAATACAAAAACATCAAAATAGTAAAGAAAAATCATGCATCCAAATGGTGAACAAACACTCTGGTGGCACCTTGGGTAAGTGCGATGGTGAAAACCTAGCAAACAAGCACCACTCGTAAAGGCTATGGCTCCATTATCTTTTAGGCTCATTGTGATCACATTCATTACATACACACATCCATCCATCCAAACCATGGCTTGTTATTTGATCTGCAATCAGAGAACGTACTTCATGCGTCTTGCATCCTACTTTTTTATAGTTATGTCTAACTTGGGAGAAATGCCCTTAATCTAGTTGATGAAAGTGGATTCTACATTACTTGTGATTCATTGGGTTCATCATTCAAAACTATTTGACAAAATCCAAAAACATTCAAAACTGTCTCACAAAATCCAAAAACATTCAAAATCACAAAATCCAAAAACAACGGAAAACACTAAAAATAAACAAAAAATAAACAAACAAAAACATGGCACCACATTGTACATATTCATCTGGGTAGATACCATGCAAAATGTTGTGATATACTCCACAAAATGACCACTCATCAATCAACCAAACAATCAACATAAACACTCAAACTGTCTTCAACAAGGATGCATCCTTCCTTATCTAAAACAAAGACAAGATGACATTTTTCTTTGACAAGAAAATTTTGTTTAAGCTATCAAAAACTTGGTTGATTTGTGGGTTAGTTATATAAGGTTCTTACAACATTTTTTGTATGCCTTCTACATTTTTATTCTGATGAAGTTCTAGGGCATGTCCTAATGGTGTCTACGTGGGAAGCTCACTAAGCTACGTGATCTTATGCAAAATGCAGTCATAGATCATTATGGCTTGCTGACTACAACATATACCTCGACCATATGAGCATGAACCATTACCAAGGATCCATATTCTTTATTTTTTATGTACATATTGTTTGCTTACAAGAACGATGCTCTTCCTTTGGTTCCTCCTACCTCATCCAAATTGGATAAAGGTTTTATCTCTTATTATGGTATGAACTTGTCTCAGGATATGATCAGCCTAAGATCAAGGAGGACGATCCAAGTCATGCCTAAACGGAGATGATCCTTGTCTGTTCTGCAAGCAATACTTTGGTTAACTTGACCCATTATATCAAGTTACTTGTATTCACTTGCTATATCAAAATCCATGTAAGGAATACTCAGGTCATCTTGAATCATTATGTCAAGATGCTTGTATTCTCTTCCAACATTTTAAAGCTCAATGATGAAAATAGAGCACTATGGATCGTCATTTCATCTCATTTATATATATTGCATTCCGTTGCATATCACCCATCCATTCACTCATTCATATATATAATTTGTATGCAAATATGAACAAGGTTAATATGAACAGTTATGTGAAAATTAAGCTGGTCTTGGATACAATCACGACCGAGTACTCTGATACATCATCCATGCATCATGCAAAGTCTCAAAAACCTTGCATTCCTCATGGTCATATCATCATTACATTTAGTTGCAATTTGCATTAAGTACATTCATGTCATTTTTAATTAAAATTGCATATGGTTCATTTAGTTTATTGACATTAGTCTTCATTAATCATTTGCATCATTACATAATCATGATGATTAGATTCATTGATATGATCAAATTGTCCTTGATTGTATTAACCATTTACTATGCATTCATTTAGTGTCAGGTGTCAATTATCATTTTATCATTCTTTATCATCCTTTATCCTTTATCATTGCATACATTCACTTATCTATTCATTAATTGAAAGATGCATTCATTCATCCATTATTAAGTATCTTATTATGCTCATGTTAGGATTCATTTACATTGCATTCATTATCCTTTTTTAATTGCATTAAGATGCAGTTATTAAACCATAAGTTGTAGTACCATAACATTATCATTTTTACTTAATCATATTTAAGCATTTAAAATCATAAAACCATTTGTTTCCAAAAAACATTGGTTCATATCATTTTATATGTCCATTATACATATGCATTCACCTAGACATTATCATATAAACATTTGAACTTTACATTTTGTTTATCCATGTTACATTCATTTAAAAACATCTAGCTGCATAAACATACATAGCATCATTCATCCAAAAAATTGCATTAACATCATTGCATATCATTATCTCATCATTATATCAAAAATAGGAAACACCAAAATCCTGTTCATAACTCATCATAAACATACATTATCATCATGGCATTACATACATATATAAACCTGCATTCATATGTCAGTATCCAACATCATAAATCATCATAAAAACATGCATATAAGAATCATCTCATCAATGCATACATATCCATCTAAGCAATAAACTCATAAACTCATCATCCTGCATAAACATCCATACATATCAAATGCATATCATCAAAATATGGGATCTCCTCATATATATCATCTCATGTCTCAGAGTCCAATGAAGTCTACAAAATCGGCTACCAAGAGCCATCCAAGATACAGTCAAAAAATAAACAAAAATAAAATACATATATACAAAAATGCTCTCTCAGACGCCACTTTGACCAGATGCTGTACCACCATCGCCACCTGCTCCCCCACTAGTCCCCACACCATCCAATCTATCTCTCCATGGAGGCCCCATCAAACCCCCGCTCACTCTTGCATCCCCTGATCTATCCCTCCGTAGAGGACCCATCACACCCCCACTGCTCTGCATCCTCTGTGATCACTCTGATCTGGCCTGCCGCATCTGTGAATAGCTCAGTGCTCGCTGACTAGCTGGCACCACCTGCTCATATAACCCCCGCCAGTAATCTATCTCAGCTTGTGCTCACTGGATCTCTCTCATCACCTCCCATGTAGGCCTCTGTGCTCCTACTCCAGCCCGGACTCTCTCCTACAGCTTTGCTAATCTCTCCACTACACTATCCCTCTCCTGCAACACAATAGTTAGCTCTGACTCCCGTGCAAATAGCTACACATCTCTAGCTGCCACCTTCGCCTCCAAATCCTCTACATGGGTCTATAAATGTACTATTATATGATCCCTAAGATGTCCAGTGGCTCCCTCCCCTGTATCCATAGCGGCCTCGCCTATATCACCCTCTCTAATGGCTCTCTCTCCTTTGTCCATCAGGATCTCCCTCTCCATACCTCTACCACCCAATCTAACTCCTCCCTGCATCAATGGTCCCTACGATATCTGTAGTGGCAGTCCACCTCTTCCTCTCCGCTAGCCCCGAAAGCCTAAACCACCACCACCTCCACCTCCTCCATCATCTCCTCCCCCATCTCCACCCTCTCCTCTATCTTATCCAGCTACCATCAGTCCTCGCTCCCCTCTCCTCCTCCATCTCCACCCCCTATCATCCTCAAAATCGGGCATCGACTCTGCCGGATCTAATATCCGAAGAATCAAATGAGCCGCCATGTACTGTGTATACTCATCCGATACCCCTGTATCCACCACCCTCGGTCGTATATCCCAAGGTCTCACCTACAGCATTCGAAACTCTGTCAGTGCCTAATCATATGGAAGTACTGGCCCCCAAGCATACCTCTCTCGGACCACTCTAGCATACTCCCTCGATCCTCTAGGTAGTCCCTACTGCCATCCAAACTGTCTCAACACTCTCCCTAGCACCTATCTCTCCACATGATACGAGGTCCTCCCAATGAGGAATCACGTCATAAATACATACAGCAGTGCCTCTGCATCATCATCCTAGGGCTCACACTCCAGGTATGGTCTCCATATAACTGCATCAAGATCATCTAATGCTCGCTGCCACCACTCTAACTTCCCCAGGTGGGACTGACTCATCATCCTGCTATACATAAACATATACGGCTGATCCACTGCTCAGAACCTGAGACTCACTGGTCGAGTCACTGGTAGGTGCTCCCATGCCCAAATATGTAGCAACATCACTGTCACTGCTAAGGAACCCCTCCCATGGTATACCACCTCATGCAACTCCTGATAAATGTGCGTCAGCATGCACAACCCCCAAGAAAATTGGGTCTCCTTGGTAATCATCATCTCGATCACCTGCCCCCAACCAACAGCTAGACCATGTGATCACTTATCAGGACACAATAGTCCTCCCACAATACCAAACATGACTGCTGGTAAAGGCTCATATAAAGCAGCTATCTCCTCCCGAGCAATGGAGCCATCATCAATGAAAACATCCTCATCGAAGAACCTCTGAACCACTAGAGTCCCCCATGATCTATCATATGTGACTAGCTCCCCCCGAATCGGAATATGCAGGATGTGCCACACATCCTCCAGGGTCACTGTCATCTCCCCCTGTGCCAGATGAAAGGTGCACGTCTCGCTGTGCCAATGCTCTGCTAACGCAGTAATCAATTTGTGATTCATCTGAATCAGGGGCATGTGCATCACATCATATAACCCCGTCGCAGCAATATAATCGATCTCCACCTCTGTCAGCCAATCCCACAACCCCTGTGTCGCTAGATGTCTCTCGCCTAACTGCAACATGCGTAGATCCTCTGCATAGGGGCATCAATCAATCATGATCAGTTGTTTTGTTTCAAACTTTCTTAAGTTTAAACCTAGACTATCAACAGATACTTTGATCAAGTATCTTTGGGTCTCAACAGGTAAGCAATCATGGCAACCTAGACTTCAACAAACATTTATCCTAAAAATGACCTAAGTCTCATTAGGCTGCTATGGTTCAAAACAACTCCCACTTCGCCTCCCTATCCATCCATCTTTGGCATCAGAAGATTTTCACACAAACTGGGGCATCCCTTATCTTGCAAACAATAGCACTATTTTGTACACAAAAGCGCTCCTTACCTACAATAGCACTGAACTCCTAACACAAGTGCTCAATCAGCTATCCAATAGCGCTCAAACTATAAAAGTGCTAGAACAACATCACAATAGTGCTAATTCATGACAAAAGTGTTCAATTAAGCACCCAATAGCACTCATCCATCAACAACACCTAAACTAGCCTACAATAGCGCTACAATTTTCAAAAGTGCTCAAACAGCACCTCAATAGCACTAGTTAATTGGACAATAGCGCCAAAACATAGTTTCAGCGCTATTGTTCCGACTCAACTTCGACTCAGCAAAAAATATGACAAAAATGCATGAAAATAAAAAATTCACATTTGTGTACCACTGGTCCGTAGTCGTCTGGCTGCTAGAACCGACGAACTCACTCGAAACGGTGCTTTGCTACTGGTACCGACATCCTGATTGCTGCTCGCTCCTCTCAAAAGTCACTATCAGAGCTATAGTTTCACATTGGTTGCGGTAACAAATGATCCTGTTTTCACTTCTTTCTCCCCATTTAAACCCTTCACAATCACCGTAATTTTTCCCCCGCTCACTGCCATGGTCCCCGTGCACTTCCCGAGCCCCCCATTTCTCTATTTTCCCCTTGATTTCTTCTATTTCTCACCAGTATTGCTAACTTCTTCTTTTCTAACACCCTACCAATTTTCATTCTTTTTCGAGAGATCGCACGATTTTTAAAAAAAATTTGGCCCATCTCTCGAGGGGGCATACCACCCATTAAATTTATATTTTATGGGGTATTTCTTCACACCAGTTTTTCTTTCTTTAAAACGACGTGATAAACTGCACCATCTCAAAGAAGGGTAAATGTAGTCACATAAATCTGTCCAGCTTAATTAAATGAATATTTGCTATTTATTTGATTAAAAATCCACTAGCCATGAGTTAATTAAATTAACATTTAATTAATTCATCTTCAAAATTTTCTCTTATTAATTAAATAAATTATTCAATTTATTTTAATTAATTCATTAAACCAAGCTCACAATCAATTAAATGAATAAATCCTATTTATTTCATTTAACCCCTTTTCCTCTTTTAAATAAATTAAATAAAACATTTATTTAAATCATTAAAATCCCCCCCACTTGCATTCTCCTAAAAATGCAACTTGCACCTATTTGTTGAAATAAATGAATTTTATTTTAATAAAAATCCTATTTTTATTCACCCACCAAACCCACTTGCAATTCTAATCTCCTTCTAGATTCTTCTAACCCCTTCCTAATTAGCCTAATCCATTCCCTAATTATTGTCACATTCCTAAGCAACTTGAAGTCACTTCTCAAAGACCTCAAAGTCTTTGAAAAACATTTAATGCTTTGTGTGTTCAACAATTTAACCTCCAAAGTCTTCCAAAACCACTAATGGCTCTTACATGACCATTAATGTCTCTTACATAACCATTTATGGTTAATTCAACTTGTCTCCTCAAGCATTTATTGCTTTGGCCATGTTTATCCCTTTTGCCTTTGCACAAGAGTTTATCTATTGGATAAAAACTTTATTCTTTGAATAAAGAGTTTATTCATTCAACTAACCTTGACCTTAACTCCCAAGGTCATCTCAAGCATTTAATGCTTATTCCCTCTCCTCTCAACCTATCTCACATGGACACTTGTCATCCTGGGATTGGGTTGAAAGCCCTCACATGAATTGAAAATCATTCAATCCTGACTCTTGTTGAGATTGCTCAATCTCAACCATCCATTGCTCCATTTTTCCTATAAATAGAGCCCATTTCTTCATAATCTAGATCCTGAAAACTTGTATGCATCTAACTTATAGCAAAATCTAGAGAGTATTTAGCATAATTCACTTTGGTCTAGAATTAATCTTAGTTAGTTACATAATATCTCATTTCTTAGCTTGTTCATGTTTGCATTTTCATGAACATTTACTTCATACTCTTGAATCTCCATAAGACATCCAAAAATAGTGTAAAAAGCTACTGAGAGCTACATTCATTTGGGAACTTGGAGAGGAGAGGAACAAGGGAGAGCTAATGGCGTAGGGAGCATCATGAGTGAAGTCTTAATGTTTATTCATTTTTATTTCTAATATGCTTCTATGCTTAATCTTTCTTGATAACGCTTTTTAATGGTTTAGTTCTATGTTGATTTGACTAACCCCCGGACTAACCGTTTTATGGCATTTTAGAAGTATCTAAGATTCAAATAGTATTGATGAGACCCAGTGATGTCTCAACGATATAAAATGGGCATCAAAGAAAGAAAACTTTGATGAACTTCAGAAAGGACTCATCAAAGATAGTAACTCGATCAATAAAGGATATCGAGGAAAGTGGAGATGGTTCTCATCGACAAGAAAAGGTCTTCGAGGATATAACACTATTGGTGCAAAAAGACTCACCAAAAGGGATGGTCCCACCCACAAAAGGTATCAAAGAAAGCAGAGGTGGCTCCCACTGATGAGAAAAGGCTTTCGAAGAAATAATATCATCGATGCAAGATAAAGAAGATTCACCGGAAGAAGCATTCTCATCGAAAAAGTGATATTGATAAAACAAAAGAAAACTAGATCGATGAATGATATCGATAAGAATATGAGTTTCGATGGGAGGAAAAAAGAAGTCACCGAAGTCCAAAGTCTCTTTGACATGAAACCCAGCGGACAACAAAAAGATTTCGATGAGAATGAGTTTTGAGGAGACTAAAAGGCATGTCTCTGATACACATGGTTTCATCGATAGAAGCCATCTCTCTTTGGAAGAAATCATCATTTTCATTGATACTATAATAACCCATAAGTTATCGAACAAGTCTAAAAGCATTCTATCAAATTATCTAAGATTCGAACAGTATCGATGAGACCCAATGATGTCTCATCAATATAAAAAGGGCATCAAAGAAAGCAAACACCGATGAACTTCAGAAAGGACTCATCGAAGATAGTAACTCCATTGATAAAAGATATCGAGAAGAGTGGAGATGGTTCTCATCGACAAGAAAAGGTCTTCGAGGATATAACACTATCGGTGCAAAAAGACTCACTGAAAGGGATGGTCCTGTTATCACTATTTTAAAAAGGGATGTTCTCAGTCCATAAATGACTAGGTTTTTTGAAAATTCTGTGTCTGGTACACCTGTGTTCTTTTAAGTTGTTTTAAATCCTAAGGGGTTCAGGGTTTAGGTTTTAAGTCGCTTCAATACCTGAGAAAAGCCCTTTTGGTTTCTAATTTGGCGTTACTTTATTCACTTAAGCGATGGGTCCATTTACCATAAAAGTGTTCTCCCCTTGTCATTTACCTAGGCAGTCCCTTTAAATATTTTATTCTTGTTCACTTTTAATCTGCCTTTTCTAATGTTCATCGGGCCTTATAAGTATCATGCAATTTTCAGTTGATCTGATGGCCCGCGTTGATTTGCGATGAAAAAGTGCTAAAAACTTAGTTTTTGCGAAGTAGCGAAAGGTGAAGGTGGACCTGACATATAGGTTTGGACCAAAGCTAAACACCAATCAAGTTTCATCTGATCGGACGGACAGTGTGGTTTCGTGAGCTCAAGCTGAACGTGTTTTAACCTTCGTGAAGTGGCGAAAGGGTTTGGTGGGTCCTAGAGATAAGCGGTCTTCTTTGGTTAAAGAATGATCGGGTTGGAAAAAGATCAATGGCTCACGTTGATTCGCGGCCGCAAGCCAAACAAAGTATAATGTTTGCGAAGTCATGAAAGACAGGTGGAATTCACATGGAGGTGTGACATGGCATAACAGCTACCGCTTTTTGTAGAGCTTGATAGCGATGTGTCGAATGCCACGTGGCTCTAAAAGTGGTTGAGGGCCTGCCTAAGGTGTAACCAGCAGTTATGTGGGAATAGTAAAAGGGAACACATGGCGGATTAAGGGTGGAAACAAAAGGAGTTTCCAGGGCTAATGGCCAACTGCCATGTGGCATTTATTAACCGAAGAACAAGTGGGGTAAGTAATTCCCGGGTAAAGGGCCAACTTAAAAGGCATTCATCTCAAGATTGATCCAATACTTCTCATTGTTTTGTGGCCCTAAGATGCCCGCAGCTTAACCTTAGCAAAATGGCAAAAACCGTTAGCCGTCAAGATGAGGCGCGGTTAATTAAAAGGATTGACGGTCCCGGTTGGAGTTAAAGGCCGGGTGATTTGAGTTTGATCTAACGCTTGGCGCGGCCTCGCGAAGGAAAAGTGAACGACTATTAAAGTCCATGAAGTGGCGAAAAGGAGGTAGGGCCCGACACTAAAGCAAAGAGATCAAACGGAGATAAAAGCGATGCAAGTTCTCATGATCCAACGGCCGACGTTGTTTCGTGAAAGAAAAGAGCATGAGTTTTATGTTTTGCGAAATAGCGAAAGAGCGAAATAGAGGAAAGACTTAGAGGAATTATGACCCATTGGAGCCAGTTTTGAATTTGATTTGGCGAATTCAATTCTAAAAAGAAAGCCAAAGCATGTAGAGTTAATTTCTAAAACTTAAATGCCAACTTGTCCTTTTTGAGTCTGCATCAACTTGATTGCTAAGTATTGTTTCATCGAAGTTTGTTGCAGGGTGAATTGTTGCAGAGCGATTTTCTTCAGGTGAATAATCAGGTTTTTTGTGCTTTTCTTGATAACTCTTGGTTTGTTCTCAAATACTGCTATGTGAATTACTTCATTAGAGGTCTATGCTAGTTGGTAGTGGTATAATTGTTTGACCAGAATGGCACCCAAAAGAGAATTGACAGGGAAGGTGAATTACTAGGACCGAAATATCTGTGATGATTTTTTTAGAGCAATTAACCATGTCCACCAATGCTGGGGCTAAGGTCAAAGAGCTAGTACCTAAGAACCCTCGTCTAAAAATTGGAGATGGCCTTTATGATGAGGGTAATTGGTTGAGGGACCCTGAAATAGGATTTTTAGGCTTAGGACTCTTCAAAGTCAGTTTTGGGCAGAGGAACTCCCCAGCTCCTTTGAATGGCATATGGGAGCAGGATGTAGGAAAACTTGTGGTCCCATGTGTTTTTATGGATGTAGATCTGCTATCCCTGATTGCATAGAATTATGACTCTATGGCAAGATGCATCAGGAACATAAAGGGATCAGTCTTGATTGAGATAAATGAAGATGAATTCAAGAAAGTTTTTAAACTCAGTGAGTCCTCCAATTTGTTAGAGCCTATTGACTGTGAGTCGTTAGCCCAAGTTTACAACACACAAAGGGATCATCTTAGAAGTGGCCCATTGAAAGAATTCTTTGTAAAGATAGAGGGGTTAATAGTTGTAGGCCCCAGCACAATGGAGCCATTCTCTCTCAACCTATTCACTCTAAGAGCTAAGGGTATGTATTGGGCATTATGCCAAATTTTTGGAGAGGATGTTGAAAAGAATATGCCAACCCATTATATGTTAATGATTGCACAAATTCTAAACCCCTCCCTAGCAATGACATTTGATTATGCCTCATACCTTGCTGATGCAATTCATAAAGGGCTAGTAGGAATAAAAACTGGTAAGGTGGATAGGCCATTTGGATGGTACTCCATGTTAATGCATATGTTTTTGTTCAAAGGGCCTGATTATTTTGGAAAGGAGATGGACCTGATTAAGGTCAAGGATAAAGAGGATATGCCAATGCAATTATGGAGTACTGTTCTATCTTGGGATAGAAAAGATGCAAGTTATTTAAAGTTTGATAGATGCTTTGCATCTAAAATTAGGATTCTTCTATGCAGAGAAAACCCTAGAATTCCTAAGGCTCTTTTGGACTTTCTCAGACCAAAGGAGTTTGCAGAGGATATCAAGATTGTTCACAATTGGGGAGACATATATTTGTACCCTATGTCTACTATTTTTAGAGTGTTTGGATTTAGAGGCACCCCCTTTTTACTACCCTATCAGGTCCCATTGAAGATAGGGATTGCAGAAGTCCTGAGACAAATTGGGGGGTACAAGAAGTAGAGCTAATCAATAGAGGTAAAGGGACTATTTTCCCAACTATTACCATGGCTCATCATTTTGTGATCACTAAGGGTGGATGGAGATTTTTTGAAGAATTATTTAAGCCATATAGGTTGTCTACTATAGTGTCAAGATGTGCAGACCCTGAGGATTTTTTCAATGGCATGTTCAGAAAAAGAGCAGTGTGCAGAGGTAGGCCACATCAATTTCAATTCCCAAAAGATCTGATTAGAAATGAATTTAGCTTAGATGAGCAAGAATTGAGGAAGGAGAAGTGGGTGGCATATAAGAAAGCCCTTGATTTTATCCATCAATTTGACACTGGCTTTGACCCCCTTTCTAGCTTCAATCCATTTGAGGAGAAAATAAAATTCCTGATTCTTTATTTTGAAGATCTCATGCAGACCTTAAAAGAAAAGAGGGAGGCCATAATGCAAAATGAGCCTGATAAGGCTAAGATGGTATTGGCTAAGCCTTCCTTTCCTAGAGATATCCCGCCTAGTGACTATGTAATGCACAAAAGGTCAAAGTACACTTTGATAATGCTAGTGACAGGTGAGCCTTCCACTTCAAAAGGGAAGAGGAAAATTGAAGATGTCATTGACATCCAGGATTCCCCTACGAAGAAGAGAGTGGGAAAGGAAATTGAAACTGATGATCCTCAATATTCTCCATCTCAGTCTCCTATCCACATTGGAGATGAACAAGCTGTAGCTGAACAATTATTGCAGTTAGGGAGTCTAGGTGAGATTGCCTATACCTATGAGGAGACCCAAGAGGGGATACCCGAAGAGCCACCTAATGTTGAAATGGATTTGACTGATGGTGAGTTAAAGGGCCAAGAAATGGACCTTACTATTTAGCAAGCTAGTGAAGAATTACTAGCTGACAGTAATTTTGTCACATTAGGAGCTTTTATATAGTTTCTATGGAAGCAAAATATTGATCAATTCAAGACTAGATGTGAACAGAGGAAAAGTGAACAACCTCTTAAAAATACAACTCAGGTAGAAGAAGAGGTTAAGAAAGAAATGATGGAGGAGTTCAAAGCAATCACCCCTGAGAAAGGAAGAGAAATGGTAGCAAAGGCTGGTGCATTGATTCTCCCTGAATGGGATATAGCTGATGCCTTAGTGCTTGATGCAGTGAGGAAAGAAACAAAGCTTATGGAAGGAGTGACATTTAGCAAGGATAATGTTGCTCTTGTCATGTGGTCTTTAAAGAAGGATGAAAACAAAAGAAGGAAGGATGCATCAGATTCTAGCCTCTTAGGAGGCATGATAGTTAAAAGAGTCCAAGACACAGGGGTAGTGGAAGCTGCAAGCATAGTCGTAGAGATTGCAAAATTCAGTGTTGCAGTGGCAAAGAAAGAGGCACAAGAAAAGGCTAATCTCCAATTGAAGTTGGAGACTATTTTAAAAGCTTACAGTGATGCTAAAGAAGGAATAGCCAATAGAGACAACATAATTGCTAGACTCCAGAGTCAATTGGCAAGTCACTATCATCCCGATGAATCTTCTACACTCATGATAGCCTCCTCTCTAGCAAGACCCCCTCCTACTAGTCCCATCATTGAATGTCCCCCTTCTCCTATGCCTTCTAGTTCCCAATTACCTAAAAATGTCCAACATGAGTTGGAAAAATTGAAACAAGCTTAGACATTGTATGCAAACAAATATGAGGAGAAAATGAAAGCCACCATCTTGAAGTTTGTTGAATCAGTCAAAACCTCCAATGTATACATAAAAATGAAGAGGATTCTTGAGATTTTGATCAAATTCAGAGAAGAAGAAGCCACTTTGGAACCAATCCTGAATAAGTGGGTGCCTAGAGGTAAAGAGTTAGAGCTCATGTGTTCTTCCCATGCAGATGCAGAAGAGAATGACAATCTAAGGTCCACATGTGAGTTTATAAAAGAGATGAATATTCTTTCAGTGGAAGGAGTAGGTATAAAAAGAAAAGCCCAACTTTATAGGAAAGAATATTCAAATCATAAATTTGAAATGTTTCTAGGAGGTTTCATTGGTCCTGTCCAGCTAAAGGAAGAGAAGAGTTGGTTAAAGGAGGTGGACCACAATTTGTCCCTAAGGATCAATCAGATTATTAGTACTGATGACACATCCTTATTTGTCCAAACAATTGAGGAAATTGAAAAAGTGAAATCTCATTATGGTTTCATAGAAACAGAGATTGGGCATGTACGAGTCACTTGGAAGTGGCTAGAAGATATGAAACATAAGATTGCTAGTTTTACTTGGCCTAGTGATGATGTGTATTAGGAGTGGAAAGATAAGTATATGGGACAGAAAGAAGATGCTCAGGAGTAGTTACAGAAGGTTGCAATAGAACAACAAGCAGAGGAAGCCGCAGATGCTGAAAAGGACTTATAATCGCTTCTTGAAAACGTCCGGTTGTTTGTAACACACTTTCTTTTGAAGGGTCCAAAGCTTGTATGCATCCATACTATTATAAATGGATACTAGGACTCCTAAAAAAATGATCACAAGTAATTGTAAGAAAACACTGCAAAAATTTATCTAAGCTTTTTTCTAGTCTTATGGAGAATACTCTGAGTTTTGCAATATTTTCTCAAAATTAATATCAATATATAGACTATCAACTTTCGAGCCTAAATTTTGTGTTGTCTTCTGGTCTACTTGCAAATATTTATGGTTTTCAATATGAGTAATCTAGGGTTATTCATTTGAGTATGGATTGTAAGGCAATCTTAAATAGAGACATTTCTTAGCTTTTCTTTCCAGGAGGGAAATTAAATATGCATGAAGCATTTCTATCAATAAATTCCTTGTGGGAGATTTTGAATTTGATGAATGCAGTCTAGTTTGATAAGGGTAAATTATTATGTATGTCAGGCATATGTGGGGTTTTATAGAAGCCAAGGTGATGGGATGTGTGGAGATATTTGATTGTGGGAGTATTGTTTAAACTTAGATGACTCTGTGGCTTGGATAAGGCACTGGTATCAATTGTAGTTGTCCTTTTACATGTCTTGTAGGTCAACATTGAAACATGAGTATTAATGCAGTCCTTGACCAAGTATGCATACAAGAAACATCTAGTTCTATTAAGGCACAAGCATCAAAGTCAGAGGTTATGACAACTAGTGAAAAACATCAAGAACAAAAAGTTTAGTCTCAAGCATTAGGAGTTGTAATAAAAAAACTTACAAGGATGAGGCATATTCACAAATTTTGCATTCCCACCTTGGATATCAACACTAGAAGAAACTCATATTGTTCATATACAGACAAGACAATATGGGAGTTCATTATACCCAGCAACTCGTGGTGTTCTTGTTTGTGTGGGTTCTATTGGACCCTGCAATTAAGATTCAATATACATTATTCAATAAGATTAACTGTGCAACATAATGAAATATTGAAAAGTGTGTTACCTTGTTGAGCTTCGCTTGGTTTCGAGAATAGTTTAATATTCTCTACTTAACAGGGCCAACCATGTGAAGGTGGAAGCTCATTTGGCCCCTCGCCCTCCCCCCCCCAACATCACTCTAAATTCCCCATTAACATCTTATAACATTCATTCATTAATTCTTTCTACCATTAATAAAATATAGCATTCAGTCATTAATATCACATAATGTTCATTAACACAAAACATTGATTAACATTAATTAACACACAACATTCATCAATATTAATTAACACATATCATCCATAACCATTAATTAGCACATAATTACATTCACCAACACATAAAAATCAGTCATTATCAAATAAGTTAGATTACAATCATTTCTTTCTTTCTTTTTTCTTTGAAGTTATGAAAAGACTAAGTGGAACATCGGTGTCTTCATCATTTCCCTCATTTGCAGATGTTCCGCTAACTGCTTGTGATCTCAATGTACGCCTAGTCCTATACTAAGGATGAGGACACTAAAGCGAAGGGGGGTCCTTTGCAATAATAAAGAAATGGGTTAAATTCAAAAAAAAAAAATTATTGTTACAAGTATTTCATTAATTTAGAGAACATAATTGTTGTGCTCTTTACCTGATGGGGCCACATCATTTTGTGTAGCCTCAACCTCAACATACTGAACACCAATTGCAATTATATTTGTTTAAAGCAATATCAGTGGTCCTCTTTACCTAAGTGGGGAACATCACGTTCTTGAGGTTGTGTACCCAGATCATGCTCCACTTGCTCACCACCGACTACATGCTCTAAAATATTAACAAGAAAGGTTACATTAATTACTACTCTAATTACAAATTAAGATGTTTAATTGTATTAATAGCTAAATAAATAAATTTGAATAGCAAATGAATACCTCCACTACTGGGATGCACATTTGGACCTTCATGTGCAAGTGGTGTTTCACAATTAGCAGGCTGCATTCCAATGACATGCACATTGTTATCATTGCTTGCTTATTTAAAACAAATATAGTCACTTTATGTTGGAATTCAACATCAATTAGATTATTGGTAAACTATTCAATTTGAAACAACTTCTATTTAGCATATTTACCTGTGTGACGGATGCACTTGAATGTTGTATATGCCCACTCAATTCTCATAGCCGATCAGCCACAGCTGAATAGCCTTATTGGTAGGCAATTCTCTTGTCATCTTCTATGGGTGCTCTATTGAATTCAGAGCCCTACATTTTTGCTTGGTACCATGAATTTTTCTTGCATTGTTTGATAAAAAAAAATGTTTGCAATTTATTAATATTTTGAGACAATATGGGAGTTTACATGAGATACTTACAATTCATGCAACAAGTTTCATGTAACCACCAGAGCCAAGTTTGTGTTGCCCGTGCTTTTCTTGCCTTGCCTTGGTTGCCTTTGACGTGTCACTTAGTCTATAAAAAGTTTGAAATATGTTAGATTATATAAATATAAAGAGTAATTAATTAGTACATAATTACATTCTTAATAGTATCCTGTACCTTCTTCTGGCGTCTACTGGTGTATTTCCTTTTTTCCTTTCAATTCTATCCTTGGCATCCAAAACCAGGTCCTTCCACTCCCTCTCTGGAATCATGGGGAGATGCTCATACTTTAGGTTCCTCTCCAAATGGGTCTTGTATTGGTCCCTCACATACTTTAGATATGTGCCAGCTTTTTCAAGGAGCTTGGTTTTGTCAAAGGTGTCATTTCCAAACCACTCAGCCATTTGGTTTGTCAATTCATCTTTTAACCTTTTTTCTTGGTCATTCCACCTTTTAAAGCAAAAACAAAGCTGTTAGATTCAGAAATGAACTGAAGCTACATTTATTACACTTCAAGAAATGGATCAAAGGAAAAGTATTCTAGCAATGATATGAAATCAAAAGTGGATAAGGGTTAGTTCACATATGATGTACCACCTTTTACGTATGGTGGGCCCAAATATCTGCAATGCAATGTCACTAAGATGTTTATAGAAAATATCATTGCCTGTAAAAAATTCATGGGATCATTAGTCCAAAACGAGTGATCATAAAGTAAATTACAATTAGGGTATATATAATAATAATTTTAAAGTACCTGGAAACTTTTGTATCTTTAAGGGAAGCATTTCTTCATCGCTCACCATGAATGTGGCCTGCAATGTTCCCGTACTAGCAATATGAGAAGATCCAGGAAATGATGCTATGTTATCAGCAGTAGTTGCCTATGGCACATCCTCATACAAAAAATGAATCCACTATGAAATGGCATTAGAATTGAAGAAAGAACACTTGAAGGGAAATAAACATATGACAGAAGATAGAGCAAAAGAGGGATCTACCAACAGTGGGCGGGCCAATATGACGTGCACTAGAGGATGTCTGCATGCTACATGTTACCAACATTGTAGTGGGCAATATAGGTGAGGGTGACCTCTGATGAGGCAGTGTCGGCATTTGCATAGTAACATTGACAACACCTAAAGAATAATACATTAAATATATCAAACATTAAATATATGAAAAGTGCAAGAATTGTAAACAAGGATGAACCTTTATTTTGAAAATCGACAGTACCAAGTATGATGTGTTTTGGGTACTCAGAGTGATAAGCCAAGCAAGTGATAATACAAGAAAATTGTCATCACCTAATCCTGCAACACCTTGATTGTAGGAATGACTTTCATGAGGGTGGATAAATTGCTGTAAAAACAATACGTACATATTTTAGTTAATGACATAAAAAGAGAATAAAATATAAACCATTATTGAACTTTTGTTATAATTAAATCTTTCATTACTGCTTACTTGCAAGTTTTTTGATGTCTTATACAATAATTCCGCCCTCTATTATATCTCATCAGTGGTAGGATGCACGGCTACCAAAGCAACAATCACTTTTCTAATTTTTATAAGAGGCATTTTAAAGAATTTCACAAGGTCTGTGGGATCTTCAGGGTCATCATTTCTTAACCCTAATGATTCCACATCCATAGAAAGGTGCTCAGGTACTGCAACTCCCTTTCCCTTTCCCTGAACATCTGTCTGTGTCAAGAATATCATTAACAATTACAAAATTAGTATAAATCACTAAAAAAAAGAACATAATAATGTAACCGTTTGCTTCTACCTAATTTGTACAATTACAATGAGGTTTACCTGCTTGGTAGAAGTGTCGCAAGGTACATCTCTATCTGTGATATGTGATGGATCCATGTCAGCCTGTGACAAAGAAAAAATATAAAAAAATGTTAGTAAAATTACATCATACACAACATGAACAACATGAACTTTGTAGACAAAAAGAGTATTAAATATTAAAAAGATGTTGTCATCAAAATCATTGTAAATTTTTTAATTCCTTACCTTTACTTTATGTAGACTATGCAAGATCCTCAACTAAATGATCACATAAATAGTCACATAGCTAATAAACAATCCAACTTTCATAAATAAACACAGTTTAAAAATTGTCACATAAATAGTCACACTCCCTATCTCCATCTCCATATTAAAAGGTGCATCATGAATTAATTATGTAATGGCATTAGAGTTCAAAACAAAATGAATTAATTATGTAAAAAAACTTCTATCAAGAAGTCAATATTAAGTAGATAATATACTAATCGCATTCCTCATACATTTCATTCTTCATCATCATGAACATCAAGGTCATCATTGCCATCATCATCATCATCATCATCATCATCATCATCATCATCATCATCATCACCATCATCATCATCATCATCATCATCATCATCATCATCATCATCATCATCATCATCATCATCATCGTCGTCGTCGTCATCATCATCATCATCATCAACGTCTTCGCCATCATCATCACCATCATCACCATCATCACCATCACCGTCATCATCATCATCATCATCATCATCATCATCATCTTTTTCTTCTTCTTCTTCTTCTTCTTCTTGTTCTTCTTAATCGTCATTGTGAAACTATCAATCGTGATCATCATCCACTTCATCTTCTACTTCTTCAATATCTTCTTCTTCCATCACATTCTACTTTATCGGCCTTCCTATTGGATCATGTCTAACAACAAATGACCAACCCGGTTTATGTGGAACCTCTGAGTAAAATACTTGCTCACATTGGCTTGGAAGAACATAGGGCTCATCCCCAACTAGTTCAAATGACCTTGTATTTAGCATTATAAAACCATTATCATGTTCAATAATAGTTCTATCAGGATTATTTTTATTCAATCGTAGCCTGTACCATTTGATGATGAACAAAACTAATTTGAAGGAATTAAAGTCACACTCAAGTATATCATCCAAAATGCCATAGTATTGATTTTGAGACTGTTGAGGATGAATGTCATTTCTCGATGAAATATTTGTCACCTCAAAGACTGCAATGATGCCAGAATCACAAGTTTTCTACATGTCATCCAACTTTTTTATGCAAAATTTATGACCATTGTAGCACATAGCGTTGTGGTGTTTGACCTACGATATGTCAAACATATTAAATTTATTGTATTGTGAGTTGATAAACATATGGGTGATTAATAAATTTATACGTACTGTAAAGCGGAAAAATCGAACCCTAGTTGCTCTCCCCTCTTCCAACTCCAAGGAGAGAGAAGGGAGGTCACTAGGGTTGACGGTTTTCACTTAGGGGAGACTTTACATTCAAAAGAGGGGTTGAAACCCACAAGATCCAATCCCACACAAGGCAAGATTGGATTCTAGATGAGTTTCAAGGGTTAAGACAGCAAGGCTACCCTCTTTTGTAAAGATTGTGGATAGAATGATTAAGCTAGGAATGCATAGAAAGTGAGAAAGATTTGCTTATAAACTGAGATAGGGATGTAGGATGAAGCTGCGGACCTAGAATTAGCAGTAAAATGTCGATATGGCACTGTCCTACAAATTTGAGCAAAAGTTGACGGGACGATGGCACCCGATGTGCACACGGTCCTTCGAAAAATCCGCGAAACGAAGGGGGATCTGTTCGTCTCTGCACAAGGATTCCAGATCTTCAATTTCAGCCATGTACCTGCAACCTACACACAGAAAAGCGAAGACGATTGGGGGGTTAGGGATTAGGGGTTTGCCCTTAGGTCAAACCCCGGTTTTGGAATTAACCAAGAAATGAGAAATGCTATAAATGTAATGTAAAACAAGTACTAATACCTTGTTGTAAGGATGTTTGTATCCTTATATGCGAAGGTATAGATGTTGTTGTATGTTGTATGTTGTATGTTGTAGTATGTGATCTCCTCTTCAATGGTTGAATCCTTGTCTTGAATGCAACACTTAGCCTTGAATGGAGACTTAGAATGATCAATTGCTTGAAGGAATGCTTGAATGCTTGAATGTTTGAGTATCGTTTCCGCCTTTTTTTATCCATCCAAATGAGAGAGGAAAATGTAGTTTATATACTTGTCAATTAGGGTTGATAGAATGATTTTTCCCGACCTTAGGCCGACCAGGAAATGTTATTTTCCATTTTGCAAACAAAAAGACCCAAAGTCCCATAGGAGACCGGGCCCAAAATAGGGCTAGGGACCAGGGCGCTGGGTGCCCTGGTCCTGAAGGACCAGGGCACTGGGCGCTCTGGTCCCACCTCCCGAGACAGCAGGGTGCAAGGAGGATCAGGCCAGGGTGCTGGAAAAATGCAGTTTTTGGTGTCGTGGACAAGTTTTGGGGTCTCCATTCAGGTTCAGTGTTGTGTCGCCATCGTGAAGACCCAAATGCGGTCAAAATTGCAAGTGTCACAATTTTAGGACACTACATTTAGCCCCCACTTTAGCGGGAGTATAAGCATATGCTCATACTTCCGGTAAAGTACAAGGAAACAACATTGAAAGACTTTCACCACGTCAAGGAGGCAAGACACACCAAGCCCCCAGTGGACTAAGGATCTTATGACTTTGATTGACAAAGTAAAAGGGAAGATCACGAGGGAGAACCATGACTGTCAGTAGTAAGGTTCCCTCACTATGAGTCATGCAAGAGAAATACCGAATTTTTTCAAGGCAAAGCTAAGTTCGCCAAGAAATTTTCAAGTATCCTGAAGGGATAGATGGGGTGTATGCCCCCCTACGTTAAAGCGATCGCACACGCCTCAATGGGGGTGATTGCTTTAAGGTAGTGATACATATAAGAAATGAGAAGGAAAGGAGCACGTTATCACAAGGATTTAGCCCCCAAGTGTGAGATAAACCCAAGGATAATAGACACAAAACACAAAGCACAAGGTGACTTCACTTTCCTTGGGGTCAGTATGCTGTATGATAATTCATGTATATCATATATATGTATGCATAATTGTTCTTCATTCCCCAATCAAGGAAGGTCACCTAGAAGAAGGGAACACATGTGTCTTTTGAGTCAACATGAGAGAGACTGAAAGAGATCTCAATGCTTTGCATCATCCTCAAGTAGACAACACTAAGGACAACAAATAGAAGAATGAGAATAACACATAGAGGAAGTAACAAAAGAGAGGAGGAGAGAATCTGCTATGCTAATGAAACTAGTCTAGCACGTCATCTACCCCCCGATCTTGCTGATCAATGTTTCGGGAAGGCAGGGAACATGCTAGAGGAGGAACATCCAACACAGCAGATGGAGCTATCACAAGATCCAAACAAGGGCTATGTTCATGTTCTGAGCCACGTTGTTCTTGTCTAGGAGCTAGGATAAGTGCTTTAGAAAACTCGTTAGATAGATGGTTATCAATATCAACAAGTTCATATTCACTATCAGAAGCAAGAGGAGTAACATTTTCATCATGAATAACATTTTCATCTATATCATCATCAAGATTTATAAAAATAGGATCTTTAACTTGCACAAGATTAAGATCATCATGCATCTTATGTTTAGGAGATTTTGGAGAAAATGGAATAATGCTTGTTGAAGGTATTTTTGGAGATTGCAAAGTTTGAGAAGCAGCTACTTGAGCTCTAAGATGACGCTTTTGTCGGCATTCACGTGCAGAACGATTTCGTCTAGTCTTAGTAGGAAGTGGAGAAGATTGAGGAGGAGGAATGTTCTCATCCTTATTACTTGGGTGTTTAGGTTGTGGTCTCTTAAGCTGGATAATAGGAGAAGAAGAAGGTCTCTTCTCTCTATAAAAAGAAGTAGGAGGAACTGCTCCATATAAAGGAGGAATATTTGGTTTAGGAAGAAGACCAAGTCCATCATGACGAGGAGGTATAGGTCTACTTTTAGGAAGTTTATTAGGCATAGACATAGTCACATCCATAGGGATGGGTTGGGAATCTTCTTGAGGAAAGACATTAGTTTTATCTTTCAAAGGAAGAACTTCCTTCTCAAGAACGATAGGAATATCAAGTTTGGGTGTTCTAGGTTCACTTAGAGATAGGATCATATCTGTTTTCCACTTTTGATAAGATTTGAAAAGATGATCACTTCGCGGTGGAAGAGATTGGAATTGTTTAGGCAAAAAAAAATCAATAGGAACGCTAGAAGTTCTTTCAGCTGGTTTAAAGAGACTATGATTGACAGTAACAACTTCACCATTATGGGGAAATTTCAAACACTTATGAATAGGAGAAGCAATAGCTTTCATGGAAGATAGCCAAGGATAGCCAAGCTTCACACGAAATTGTTCGGATGAAGGAATAATAGCAAAGTTCACATCAAGGGATTTGTTATGGACCTCAATAGGTAATGTAATAGAACCAATTGCAGGAGAAGAAAATGAATCAAATAATTTCACAATCACATCTGTTTTGTCATAGATCACTTGATTCAATTGCAAAGTAAAAAGAAATTGTTCAGTAATAACATTAACCATGCACAAAGGATCAATAAGCACTCCACGGCAAGGTGTATTCTTGACTTTTGCAACTATGTATAAAGGACCATCAGGTGCCCTGATAGTTTCACTAGAATCAAATGTGATGGAAGGTTCTTTAGGGTTTTCTTGCTGCTCTACAAAGTTAATCACATTCGGAGTCATAGACACAAGACCATCAGATGAGAAAGAGGAATCATTGGCCTCAATCGCATTAGAGGTATGAGAAGGTAATGGATCAGTAAAAATCTAAAGATTTTGGTTAGGAGGAGCTACAGATGTATTGCCTTTATCATTCACTCTAGAAACAGAGATAGTATTATTATCAATCAAATCTTGAATTTTACCCTTTAAAGCAAAACATTTTTCAGTATCATGCCCAGGTTGACGATGAAATTGACAAAAAGATTTGTTATCAAAATAAGGTGAAGTAATCTTTGCAGGATCAATTTGCCTTATAGGAGGAAGAGTAAGCACATTTTGTTCCAATAATTTATTCATAATACTATGCAATGATTCATTCAAAGGAGTATACTTTCTTTCTTTCTTGAAAAACTTAGAAATAGGAGGCACACCTGATGCTGCATTCACATTGTTGTTGATGATGTTTTCATTGAATTTAATGGAATCTCTGTTTGGTTTAAACTTTCCAGATTGTTGTTGACTGCTATCACCCTTATCACTCGGAGCCATAGGATGTGATTGTTCCATTTGACTCATAGTCAGTTGATAATTGTGAAGAGTTGCACACAACTGTTGGAAAGAAGTAAACTCAAAAAATAGAAGTTTATCTCGAATATCTTTTTGTAAATTAGAAATAAAGATTCTTTGAATATCATTGTCAGGCACTGGAAAAGAAATTTGAGCATACAAATGCTTATATCTACCAATGAAATCAGTCACTTTTTCTTTAACACCTTGTTTACAATGCATTAAATCAATCAAAGTAACTTTAGGACTTATATTGTTTTGAAATTGTTGAATGAAAGCATTTGCAAGTTGTTCGAAAGAAGTAATAGAATAAGAAGGCAACGAGCAATACCATTGTAGGGCTTTATCTCTTAATGTTCTAGTAAACAGTTTTGCAAGCAACCTTTGGTCATAAGCAAAATCAGTACATATTGTTTGAAAAGTCTTAACATGTGTTAGAGGATCTCCTTTACCATTATAAAGTTCCAAATGCGGGATTTCAACATGTTTAGGAGGGATAGCTCGAACAATGTCAAGAGAAAGTGGGCTCGCAACATCAAATGTGGGCACACTAAACTTAGATTGATTCATAGAGGCAATTTGTTGCTATAAAGAAGAGACAGTTTGTGCAAGATTGTTAATAGTCGCTTCAGTCGAAGAATTCATATTAGATGTGTTAGATTGAGATGGAGGTGTTATGTTATTGAAAGAAGGTAAAGAGTAAGGTGGCGGGACACTATGATAGTTAGTCATAGGAGAGGATTGGAAAGGAGGAACACTACAAGGAGGAATGGAATGGTTAAATGAATTGCCCCCTTGCACCAGGTTCATTTGTGGAGATGTAACAGGAGCACTCATTGAAGGAATGAATGAAGAAGTCGGATTGAATGAAGGAATAGGGTTAATTGAAGAGGAAGGATTGCCCCCATGACTAGTGATCATAGGAGGAATGTCTTGTATTGAAGTAGTCATTATGTTTGATGTAAAGGTAGGTACGCTAGCAATAGGAGTTGTCAAAGGAATAGAATGATTGACTTGAGTAGGAGGTTGTGTATAACCCAAATTTTCAGCACAACTCTTCATAGGCATCACATTCGAATCCACAATGTGTGCAATACCACGCAAAATATCAATTCCATTCTTATCACTTTGAAGCATACATTTTAGACCCTCAATTAAAGGAAGAGCTTGACTATCGGGGTATTCTTGAGACATCCATTGTCGAAAATCGTCAAATTGGTTATCCAATTTCGAAAGTTGTTCTTCAGAAACCTCATGGAGAGCTTCTTCATCATTAGGAGGATTAGAGGAATTACCCATGTCCTCATTAAAAAGGCTATTCAAATTAGGTTCCATCTCCTCAGTAATTAAACCTCGGAAAGACTTAATTCTACGGCTTCGTCTAACGGGAATAGTGTAAGTAGGGCTTATTGTTGTAAAACTCATGCACTAAAGAGAGAGAGAAGATTTTGAATTTTAGAGGTAGCCAATTTCAGTAAAATCAGCCAATCTCCTAGATTTAAGCTGTTAAATGCAATCAGGACAATCTCCTGAAATTTCGGAAAAAATGTCCGGGACCGTGGCGAACGGAGTGCACACGGTCCTCGCAACTTTTTTCAAAATTTGCAAGGATGAATGTTATGATGATTTTAAAGCTAATCTGAAAAAATTGAGTGATTTTACGATCTGTAGACAGGCCAAATTAAAGTTGCAATCTCAAAATTGAACCCTACCCAGATTGTCGAAAAATGCAAAATTTGAATTTTGAAAAAGAGAGGGAAACTGAAATTTTGAATTTTATGATTTTAGAGGGAATGTTAAGAGCAATGCAAGTTTTGAAATTTAGAAGTTGACTCAATTTCACGCAAAATTCAATTTTGAAAGCGGAAATCAAAGTTGTTGTAATTAAGCACTTAATTTCAAAAGTCACAAATTGCAAGAATTTGAATAAAGCACTGAAATTTCGAATGAATGCCAACACACTTTTCAGATTTAAGACAGTAAGAAACACAATTTTGACATGAATTTCAGTTTCAACAATTTTTGAATGTTTAGAAGCCTTAATCCAAGCAACCACAAGACCAATTTTGACTTTAATTTTGAAAGTGTTATAATTGATAAAATCAGCCAAAATTCTGGATTTTAGCAGGAAAATACAGTAAGATCTAGCTCCCAAAATTTCAGAAAAAATGTCGGGGACGATGGCGCTCAGAGTGCACACGGTCCTTGCAACTTTTTTCCAAATTTTCAAGGATGAAAGATATTATGATTTTATTGCGAAATCCAAAGTTACAACTGATTTGGATATGTTTTGATCAGTGAAATTATCAGTCAAAGGTTGAATCAAGAGGGTTTTAAAAATTAGGGTTTTGACACTTAACCACTTAATTTTTAGAATTAAAGCACAGATATGATTTGATAATTTGTAATAGAAGGGTAGATCTGAAACAAGCATTAACAATTAAATATTTCACAAGTTTAATTTTCAAAAAGAAAATTTAGGGTTTTTATGCAATTAACCTCTAAAATTTTGCAAAAGATCAAACATGGAAATGTAATCAAGGAATCCAATTTTCAAATCTAACCATGAATAATCAGAAAGGATGTTCACGTCGGGTTCACCAAAATGTAAAGCGGAAAAATTGAACCCTAGTTGCTCTCCCCTCTTCCAACTCCAAGGAGAGAGAAGGGAGGTCACTAGGGTTGACGGTTTTCACTTAGGGGAGACTTTACATTCAAAAGAGGGGTTGAAACCCACAAGATCCAATCCCACACAAGGCAAGATTGGATTCTAGATGAGTTTCAAGGGCTAAGACAGCAAGGCTACCCTCTTTTGTAAAGATTGTGGATAGAATGATTAAGCTAGGAATGCATAGAAAGTGAGAAAGATTCGCTTATAAACTGAGATAGGGATGTAGGATGAAGCTGCTGACCTGGAATTAGCAGTAAAATGTCGATACGGCACTGTCTTGCAAATTTGAGCAAAAGTTGACGGGACGATGGCGCCCGGCGTGCACACGGTCCTCCGAAAAATCCGCGAAACGAAGGGGGATCTGTTCGTCTCTGCACAAGGATTTCAGATCTTCAATTTCAGCCGCGTACCTGCAACCTACACATAGAAAAGCGAAGACAATTGGGGGGTTAGGGATTAGGGGTTTGCCCTTAGGTCAAACCCCGGTTTTGGAATTAACCAAGAAATGAGAAATGCTGTAAATGTAATGTAAAACAAGTACTAATACCTTGTTGTAAGGATGTTTATATCCTTATATGCGAAGGTATAGATGTTGTTGTATGTTGTATGTTGTATGTTGTATGTTGTATGTTGTAGTATGTGATCTCCTCTTCAATGGTTGAATCCTTGTCTTGAATGCAACACTTAGCCTTGAATGGAGACTTAGAATGATCAATTGCTTGAAGGAATGCTTGAATGCTTGAATGCTTGAATGTTTGAGTATCGTTTCTGCCTTTTTTTATCCATCCAAATGAGAGAGGAAAATGTAGTTTATATACTTGTCAATTAGGGTTGATAGACTGATTTTTCCCGACCTTAGGCCGACCGGGAAATGTTATTTTCCATTTTGCAAACAAAAAGACCTGAAGTCCCATAGGAGACCGGGCCCAAAATGGGGCCAGGGACCAGGGCGCTGGGCGCCATGGTCCTGGGGGACTAGGGCGCTGGGTGCCCTGGTCCTGAAGGACCAGGGCACTGGGTACTTTGGTCCCACCTCCCGAGACAGTAGGGTGCAGGGAGGATCAAGCCAAGGTGCTGGAAAAATGCAGTTTTTGGTGTCGTGGACAAGTTTCAGGGTCTCCATTCAGGTTCAGTGTTGCGTCACCATCGTGAAGACCCAAATGCGGTCGAAATTGCAAGTGTCACAATTTTAGGACGCTACACGTACCTATTTATCTCTTAAACCATATGCTAAATCAATTTCCCTTTGCGTAACATTGGAATCTCCATTACGATGTGCTTCTTTAACCAATGAAGCCACACCTTCCCATGTTAAAGTGCATCTAGAATGTTGACAATGTTCAATCCATACCATCATCCAATCAAGATTGTTTGCAATATACAAATGTAGTGCATCCCACTCTCGACCAACTGTACAAAAAATAAATAGACGTCTTACAATCGATTTATTTTGAAGATTAAGAATTAATTAACTACAATAACATCTTATAATTACCTCTGACTTTCCTCAATCTACCTTTCCCTGTCAAGTACTCCCCTTCAAATTTGTTAATGGTGTTGGGATCCCAAATGCGATCCACATGGATCTTTGCTGCAAACTTAGGAAGATATTCAGAAATGTACACCATATTTTGGTATACCATATATCCCTCCACCATAGAACCCTTAGGATGTGCTCTTTGTCAAACCAAAGCCTTCAAAAATTTCAAGTGCCTCTCAACCATCCACATTGACCTAGTGTGTACAGGTCCACACAATTCAATCTCCTCAACTTGGTGTATGAGGTAGTGTTCTTGTGCATTGAAAAAAGCTAGAGGTAGACACTTTTGCATTTCACACATTAAATGAGGAATTTTTCTCTTCCAATATTTTATATCGTCTTTATGGATTTCTTTACATGACAACCACCTACAAGGTATTCAAGACACAAAAAAACATATTACATAAGAAGTAAAACAAATCACAAATATAATATCTATACAACAAACTAAACAAATATCACTACTTACCTCATGTATTTTCCAAGATCATATATGACTTGCTTGACATTATTGTCGAAGTCTTCTGGGAGAGATAGAGGTAGAACGTACTGCAGCAATTATAAAATTATCTTTTTATTTTTTTGTAGCATAATGAAAAGCTATGGAGCAATAAGTTTGGATTGCCACAAGCAAACTTAAATGCTTTATTCCAAAACATAGAAGTAAATATGACCACTTCACCCTGGAAAAGAGAAAAGCTATGGAGCAACATACAAGATGAATCCAGGGTAGAACAACAAGAAGAAAACACAACAGAAAATGGAAAGAAAATTAAGACCAAGAAGACAGGAGGTCCTAATGGAGTAAAAACTAGAACCAGATCTAAGGCAGATTTTGGGGCCTCAAGATCCCCACCAGGACGCAAAACCATGAAATGGCATAGGGACCAAGAGAGTAAACAAAACATAGCTGATGGAAGGTAGAGAACTATCAAGCAGTCCTACCCCCAAGCTTCTGAATGAAAGTAATATCATGGAATATTAGAGGCCTAAACGGTCTCAATAAATAGGATATATTAAGGAATCTTATTCAAGATCAAAATCCGGATATTATCCTGATTCAGGAAACTAAAATGAGTAAAGAGAAAGTGGAGAAACTAAAGTTTTTTAAAAATGGGGGAGTCTGTGGTAGTAGCTCAAATGGAGCCTCTAGAGGGGTTGCAATATTCTGGAATAAAAGCACAACCTCTGGAGATATGATAGATGAGGATGGCAATATTCTATCCCTAAAAGCTAGAAATTTTTTTGATGAAAAGGAATTCGTTATAACTAATATCTATGCCCCTAATTCCAAATATGCTAGAAGTAAATTCTGGGGAAAAGTTCAGCAAAAAAGGAAAAAATTCTCTATGAATAGTTGGGTTGTCATGGGAGATTTCAATACTCCTCTGCAAGACAGAGAAAAATTTGGAGGTAGTCAAGCTCAACCAGAAAGCAAATCTAACCTGATGGACTTTATCAATGACAATGCTCTCATTGACTTGGATCTCAACGGAGGCTCCTATACTTGGTCAAACCGAAGAGATGGTGATGATCTTATCCAGGTAAGACTTGATAGAGCTCTTCTCTCTAATGATTGGATTATTTCTCATAGTTTATCTCCTTTTGTTATTAATAGAATTGGGTCAGATCAATATCCCATTTCCTTTGTTGCTGAGAACTCTAAGCATAATCAGAGATTCCCTTTTCGCTTCAAAAAGATGTGGATATCCCACCCCAATCTTCAAAATTCCATTGCTAAATGGTGGAATCTTGATATTAATGGAACAGTCATGTATAAAGTTGCCAAAAAACTTAAATATGTCAAAACCAATATTAAGGCTTGGAACAAGAAGGTCTTTGGTGATATTTTTTATTCAAAGAAAAAATTAAAGGAGGAACTGGACCAGATTCAAATTTCCATCTAGAAAGAAGGCTACAAAAAGTATTCCAAAGCCATGGAAGATAAGGTCCTTGACAACATTCATAGCATTATCTCTAGGGAAGAAATATATTGGAGATAGAGATCCAGGGCTATATGGCTGAAGGCAGCGGACATAAACACTAAGTTTTTCCATATGACTTCCCTAAAACATAAGGCAGCAAATAGAATCACAAAGCTAACTGTTGAGAACAACACTCTACTTAATAAGGATGATATCAAGGATGAAGTTATTAGATTCTTCAAGCAACTTCTATCTAGTAACGAGGATCTTGATCAAACCCATCAACTCAATCTGGTTAATAATATTCCTAAAATTATAAACTCTATTCAGAATAAGACCCTTACGGCCATCCCGTCTGCTGAAGAAATCAAAAAAGCTGTCTTCTCTTTTCAAGGGGATAAAGCTCCGGGCCCTGATGGATTCCCAATGTTTTTCTTTCAAGAATTTTGGAATATTGTGGGGAAGGATACGGTTAATGCGGTGAAAGAATTTTTTGGATCTAGAAAAATCCTTAAGGAATTGAACTCCACTTTTATTGCCTTAATCCCCAAAGTTGCTGGGGCAGATTCTATGGGCAAATTTAGGCCTATTAGCTTATGCAACTCATTCTATAAAATAATATCCAAAGTGTTGACTACTATAATTTTGGCGGTTCTTCCCTTCATCATATCTGAAGAGCAAAAAGGCTTTGTTCCTGGTAGACAGGTTCTTGATTCAATCATTCTTGTTCATGAGAACATTCACTCCCTCAGTGCTGCAAAGAAAGAAGGTTTCTTGATAAAGATGGATTTGGCAAAGGCTTATGATAGAGTTGAATGGGATGTTCTATTTAAAATCATGGGGGCTTTTGGTTTTGATGATAAGGTTATCAAAATAATTAGAAAACTAATCACTACTCCTATATTCTCTATTTTGGTTAATGGATCTCCTACAAATTTTTTTAAAAACTCTAGAGGGCTAAGACAAGGAGACCCCATATCTCCTATCCTTTTTACCATTTTGGCTGAAAGTATGAGTAGAATGATTCATAAATTGAAACAAAGCAAAACTATCAAAGGTCTTCAACCTTCCTCTGCTAATGTGTTTTGCACTCATCAACAGTTTGTTGATGATACTATCATCATGGGATATTCATCAGTCAAGGAGGTTGAAGCCTTCAAAATAGCTCTCAACTCTTATGCTTTGGCAACTGGTCAACAAGTTAATTGGGACAAATCAGCTATGTACTTTCTCAATACTCCAGTCATAAGATAACAGAAAATTGCCAATATTATTGGATGCAAAGTGGAATCGTTGCCTTCCACCTACCTGGGTCTTCCTTTAGGGTTGGCTCCCCCAAATTCCTTCTAGAATATGATCATTGATAAAATTAATAAGAGACTTGTAGGATGGAAATGCTCAATGTTATCTCAGGTTGGGAAAATGCAGCTCCTCCAAGCTACTCTTCAAAATCTCCCTGTTTATGCCCTCAGTCTATTTGGTATTCCAGCAAAAAGTTCTGAAGCTATGGAAAGAATTCATAAGAGATTGTTATGGTCAGGACTGGAAGAAAAGAAGAGAATACCTTTGATTGCCTGGGACAAGGTGTGTAGACCAAAGAACAAAGGAGGGTTGGGGATTAAAATTATTAAAACATTTAACAAAGCTCTTCTTGCCAAGCAGTTATGGAGAGCCTATGACACTAAGAAAAATTGGAACAAAATTTGGTTTGACAAATACATTAAGAATCAGACTATCAAAGGAATCCTCAATTCTGAAGATATCTCGACTGGATCCTTCATCTGGAATAGTGTAACCAAATCCATAAAAGTTGCAAAAGTTGGAGCTGGATGGGTCCTTGGAAAAGGTGATAGAATAAGGTTTTGGGAAGACCCCTGGATGAAGAATGAAGCCCTATCTGATCAAAACAACAATCAAGCTATTGAAGAATGTAAAAGGAGGTTTGGGCTGATGGTTTGTGACTATTGGAAGGAGAATAAGTGGGTCAAACTTGAGGACATCCATCCTGGTTTTTCCTCTCTTCAGAAAGAGTTGTTGTCCTTTTCCCCTAACAACAACTATGATGGTGTTATCCTCTGGAAAAGTGATCCTAAAGGTGAATTCACAGTTTCTTCCACCTATAAAAACACTTTCTCTTAGATCAGCAATCCCATTTGGAGTAGAGTCTGGAACAACATCTTGATCCCTAAAGTCAACATTTTCTTTTGGCTTGCTTCTCATAATAGTACCCTTACTATTGATAATTTAATTCGAAGGGGCTTAAAATTCCCTAATAGATGTGAGCTCTGTCAAAAGGAGGGGGAATCCATTGATCACCTATTTTTTCAATGTTCCTTCACTAGGGAAATCTGGTGTAAAATGTGGGAAAAATGGAAAATTAATTGGGTCATGAACAAAAGCATTAAGGATATAATATGGCAATGGAATTATCCCACCAAATGTTAAATTATTAAAAACCTGTGGTCTTTGACCCTCCCCATGATATGTTGGGGAATTTGGAAAGAAAGGAATAACATGATATTCAAGGAAGAAAAGTGTAACATTCAGGTTGTCTTTGAAAAAATATGCAGGGCTATAAAGGAGAACATCAAAATCCCTCACAAGAATAATCAACAATGGGCTATTATTGATATGAATGATATGGAAAAAGGAATTCTTACTGAATGGAACCTGATTCATAAGGTCTACAGATTGGACAACAAGAAGAATAGAGATAACATTGTTTGGAGGTTCCCTGATTATGAATGGATAAAGGTTAATTTTGATGGGGCAGCCAAAGGGAACCCTGGAAAGGCTGGTGGAGGTGGAGTTATCAAAAATGCTCAAGGAAGGTGTATTGCTGCTTTTGCTTCCCCTTTCAGAACCCAAAACAACCATGTGGCTGAAGCTATGGTCATGCCTAAGAGCCTCTAGTTAGCCCAGGAGTTCAATTTTAAAAAAATCTAGCTCGAAGGGGACTCCTTAAATATTATACAAGCCCTCAAAGGTATTAGTTCAGTCTCCTAGAATATTGCCAATATTATTAAAAATGCTAAAGCTATCCTTAATAACTATGTTAGCATTATTCTAACCCATACCTTTAGAGAGGGTAACAAGGTAGCGGATATCCTTGCCAATGAAGGGGTTAATTTGGAAAAGGGAGTCAAATATATAGGGGAAGATCACATCAAGTGGGAGAGTAAGGAACAATTATATTTTGATCGCCTTAATGGAGCAAGATAATATTATGATTGAATTTTGGGAATGAGTACCAATGATAGATTTTGGGGGCGGATGAACTGCAAGATGATGAGTGTTTCTCGACATCATAACCAAGATCATATGTGTGCGAGAGGTAATTGTAATAATAGCTAGGTTTGTATGAACATGAGTGGCAATCTCAAAATTGTGAAAGACTCTCTACAAGGAGAAACCAGAAACTCAGAGTTTTACCCACGGGCCGAGAGTTGTAACAGAGGAGATTGTGACCTAGAAAGCAGAATGGGAGGCAACCTTAACAGGAATGAACCGTCAAGTTGTGAGCACTAGAAGAGTGAAAGAAAGGTGTGGAGAAGGCTCCACCGACACGGTTTCATGGATTATATGGAGAAGCTCCATGGTAGTAGAAACTCTGTTTCTCATGGGTTTGCAAAAAGCTGGAGCAATAACAAGGCTACCCTGTTTGGGGAAATTTGGCACATTGATGAAAGTTTGATCTTAGAGGTAACGGGACTCAAGATGGAGGGGACCAAATTCTATAGGGATAGAAAGTACACTGTTGAGGCCTTCAAAAATTTCCCTAAGATGGAGGATGAGAAGGGCAACCTGGCGAAGAAGGACAATATATCATACTTCACCCCCCAATAGGTAAAACCTTTCTGGCAAAAAATTCTTAGGGCTTTAATGGAATATCTAACTGTGGATGGTAGGTTTACAAAAATTTACAATTATCACTTTGCCATCCTAAACCACTTCTGCCATGGGGCTAAAATATCTTTGCCCTTCTATTTAGCCTCTTCTCTTAATGAGAGCTTGGCCGACCATATTAAAAAACCCAGTTCCTACCCTCTAGCGCACTAGGGCCTCATTCTGCTGATTTATGAATATATGAAGGATAAGACTAGGGCTACCAAGGATGACCCTTTAATCCTCAATGCTCATATTTTTGAAAAATGCATAGACTCTGATTCGATTGAGGAGACTAGCACCCCTACCCATAAAAAAAGGAAGGCTGATATTGTGCAGGAAGAAAAGGATGTGCTTTGTGAGGAAGAAGAGGGAAAGAATAAGGAAGACATTTATGAAATGGAGATTAACAAGGAGGAGAATTACGGGGAAGGAGAGGAAGGGGGCATTTCTAAGAATCATCAACCTAATCTTGAAGGCCCGAAAATTGAGAAAGAGGCTCTGAAGCCTAAGGAAGGTGAAAACCCTAATGCAGAGGAGACAAAACAAAGCAAGGATTCTGTGGACACCATTCTGGATACCGCCCACAATTGCACCCTTGAATTCTTCAATTTTCAGAAGTGGGTGGTGGAAAACATTACTAGCATGTAGGGTAAACAAAGGGAGTTGGAAGTTAAGATCAACAAGCTGATCAACATGTCTGACTCTGGGAAGCAGCACGAGGAGATGAAGAATGGTGAAGCAGAGGAAGAAATGGAAATGGAAGACTGGCTGGAGAAAGACTTGATAAAAGGCGACCTGAAACATCTGGAGGACGTCATCAAAATACTAAAGGAACAGGTGGAGGAGGATAAGGAAAATGTCAATGCTCGGATGGCTAGAAATGAGAAAGCCTTGAAAAGCCTTATGGACCATAGCCTCCAGGTTCTAAAAGTCTCCTCCCAGGACATGAACGCGCTGGTGAATCATCTGGAAAAGAAAAACCAGGAGAAGAACCTGGGTGTTATTGAAGATGCTCCTACTTCTAGCCTAAGCCACCAGACCCCTAGGCGCAGAACCAGGCAGACTACGACGGAGAAGGATATGAAGATGAAAGAAAGCCAAACCGCTCAGGAAAATACCGACTTGAGGGAAGTGGCCAAGGCAATGATGCTTTTGGTGTAGGATGCAAAAGAAACCATGAAGAATTTCTAATTTTTTGTTTTTGCTGGGCTTGGGGCCAATTTCTTGTTGGCCTCTTGCTATCCTTTCCTATGTTGCTGGTCTTTTTGTTGCTGTTGTATTTTGTTTCTTTCCTGAATATCTTTCATATGTAATTGGGTTTCGGGTCCCTTAAAACCTGTTTTTAATTAATCAAAAACATAATGAAAAGTACACGTGCACGTAGTACTTAAATACATACTAAAAACACAAGAACATGAATTACCTTAATGAAGGTATGCCAATCATGCGTTTTCATCCCTAGCCCAAATTCACTTTTCTTTGATATGAGATTGTTTATGTTCGTAGCAAATCCTATGGGAAATCAAATTTTTCGTATGACTTCTTTTATAGCATTTCTTTGCTGGTCCATTAATAACCAAGGAAGCTCACTTATATTAATCTGGTCTCCATGGCTATTTGATTGAATGACATTTATCATTGCATGATTGGAATCCTGAATCTCACTACATATTTTGACAATTTTTTCTTTGTCACGCCTTCCATCCAATATTTTCCATAATGTCTCTATTATATTCTTTCCAATATGCATACTATCAAACAAATGAACAATTTGTAACTGCTCGTAGTAGGGCAACCTACTAAATTATCGGGGATAACTTTTTATTCCCTTAGGAAGGTGGTCATTTATGCCTTCACGACCTTCATGATCATCAATCACATCGTCAATAAACAAAACAAAATAGAAAAGGGTTAGTGCAGGATCAAGGGGGGCCAAAAAGTGGCGATGTGAAAAAAATAGCCTTCCTCACTCACCTAAAAACGCGAAAATCCATGTTGACTTTTTGCTTGGCCTAGTTGTCAGTACACCTTGGCCTGGTAATTACCTATGCAAATCGGATATCTGATAAAATCAGATATCGGATTTTATCCGATATCCGATTTTTATTTGTAATTTTAATTTAAAAAATATATTATATGTTACGTATTATATAATACAATATTATATTATATATAATATAATATTGTATTATATTATATATTATAATATAATATAATATAATATAATATTATATTATATATAATATAATATGTATTATATAATACAATATTATATTATATATAATATAATATAATATAATATAATATTATATTATATATAATATAACATAATATTATATTATATAATATAATATTGTATTATATTATATATTATAATATAATATAATATTATAATATAATATAATATTATATATAATATAATATAATATAATATAATATAATATAATATTATATTATATTATATTATATTATATATTATAATATATATAATATAATACAATACGTATTATATAATATATTATTATATTATATATGTTATTTAAAAATAATTTAAGTGTTGAAATCGGATATCCGATAAAATTGGATATCCGATTTTCTGAGACTTTTATATTTCGACAGTGACAGTCCCGTGAGTCATTTTTAACTCATGTTTCACACGAATTCGTCAAAATCCGATATCCGGTGTTTTGACAAAAAATTGCTAAAAAATAGATTTAGAGGTAAGAATTTTGTCGTTTTGAATCATTTTCATTCATTTTTTGTATTTTTTGTGAATGTTTATTTGATTTTTCATTGAAAATATGTTTTTTTTTCATGAAAACTAGGTTTTTTTAAAATCAAATACCTAATTGTTTAAATTTGTTAACTAAGTTTAATTGTTTACATTCAATTAGGTTAAAAATGGGGGATAAAAATGAAAACACTGACCAACCACAACTGCAACAACCAAACCCTCATTTGCCAAACCCCCTCTCAATTCAAGATTTGATTGCACAAAATTTGAATGAATTGAGGGGGATTGCAGAAGTATATCATAGGATCCCTCGTCTAAACCCATTGTTTGATCCTCTCATGTTGATCGTAAAAAGTATGGAAACCATGACTAAGGAGCACGATGTCGCCCTTTTGTGGCAAGATTCTATGAAGGAAAAATATGCAGATGGCTTGTTGTATAAGGATATTAAGGATCTTGAGATATCCAAAGCCGAAATCGCCTCATTGTTTGTCAATCCCCGTACTGGTCAGCCCGTAGATCCCAAAAAAACAAAACTTTCTATCAAATGGTGCACAAATAATGGGATTGTGAAAAACTTTTGGGATCTTTGGTGGATGGTTTTTGACAAACCACCCAACAACAATCTTGATATCCCCTTCTATTTCATAAAAAAATTGTATGCTGTGTTTGTTTTACACAAACATGTGAACTACTTTGACATCCAACCTTTCCAGGGTGTAGGTTTAGCTATGCCCCAAAATAGACCTGGGGCAGTCAGAGTAGCCCAGGGCCCATATGTCCCCCCTCCTCCTGTTGATCCCCCACCTCCAGTTCAGCATCTTGATATCATTTGTGAGGCGGCTTCACAGACCATATCGGCTATTCACTTTTTGAGTAGCCTTTTGGTTTCTCAGGTTGTGTCAGTAGCTCAGCCTACTCTTGATGGTAGTGGTGCATCCGGTGCCAGTGACACGTCATCCTTGGCTCCACACATATGCGTGCCCCATAGTTGTGTCATGTGTGGGCATGTATGCTTGGGTATAGCTGGACAACCCGTTGATCTTGCTATGGACAATGTAGATTACGAGGTGCATGAGATGCATGATGCACTAGAGGTTATTACACAGACTGGAGGATACCTTGGGGAGTCCTCACATGCTAGAGGCGAGGAGGCACCGTCATCATACATTGATGATGTATTGGTAAGATTTGTGTTTTCATAGTTCATGTTATATTTTAATTAAATATTTATAAATTAGATAATATTAAGTACTAATTTTTATTTACATGGTCTATTTAACAGTTGATGATCGAGGATGAGTTGAGGCAGATTCAGGAGGGCACCTTGTCGGCCATTTCATTTGGCCTCGATAGCTTGATGGTACATATATTATTGCACCTAGTCGTTTGTATTTTATTGTACATACACACTCATCATTTATATTTGTATTAATTAGATTATGTAGTAACTTGCATGTATATCTTATTTTACTCTTGTAGGGCACAAGCAGCATGAGTGCGGTGCAGTGTGATCTAGGATTTGGTAGTGCAATTGGAGACAAGGGAAAGGTAATTGAATGCAAATATGATTGAATGAATAGTTTAAATAACTTATAGTGATTATACATGTCTAGACATAGATTGATAGTTTCATATACTTGTTGTGTATATATATAGAGAACTCTTGGCTTCACATCCTTGATGACTACACCCAATATACCTGAAGAAGAAGAAGAAGAGATGCCTCGAGTAGATGTGTGTTTATTTTATTATTTGATTAGTAGATATAATTTGTTATTATCAGTGACAATTATATGCTAACTTGTATCAATCTCATGTTTCTGAACATTTGTAGGTTGTGTATCAAAATATTCAAAACATACCTCCTCTACCAAAGACATACATCAAGAGTCCTACAAAGCTGAAGAGAAAACATGGAGATGAGGTAAACATGAATAGTTAAATTAAATAGTTCATTTTTATGTTAACTTTTTGAATGTGAATGATATAATATAGCTAATATTAATCGTGGTTTGTTTTTCTTGTGCAGGATCCTTCAAAGCCGAGCAGTGCGGCCAAGAGGATCGATTTTGATGATCCATCAGCAGCTTAGGATGTTATAGATAGTTTTGGGATGCTTACATGTCTAGTTGGCATGTATATTTTGTATATGGACATACATTCATGTATTTAGACATACATTTTGTTTCAGTTGGCATTTATGCCATATTTGTGTATGGACATACATTTGTAATCATTCAACATTTTTATATATACAGAAGTTGATATTCGATCATGTAAATTGTTGCTCATCTGTGTGTGGTGTTATCATGGAAATCTTTAATCTTCATTACAATAATTAACAATGGCTAATAATGGCTATTTAATGAACAATACAATTCATTTCATTTCATTGTAAGTGTTGTTTTTATAATGAACAATATAATTCATTTAATGAACAATACAATACAATTTATTTAATGAACAATACAATTCATTTAATCAACAATACAATACAATTCATGAACAATACAATTCATTTAATGAACAATACCCTACGCATGCTCCTATTTTTCCCCCCCACTCGATCGAACGCTTGGGGTCATACCCTACTGACGTCGTCCCTTGAGCGCCCTAAGTGCTTAAAATTGTCAAACATGTACGGGACCTAACTCAGAATCCATGGCACCTGCGAACTAGTCGTTTGAACCTACGGGGCCATGAGAGGGGTCCCTACAAAAGCCTATCTCGATTTTTCAAGTTTCCCTATGGTTTTATTAGGGCAGCAATTTTTCGGTTGGCAAAAAAATCGTCAGTCTCACTCAATGGAATGTTGTCGCGTGGCCAATTTCTTGTTCAGCTCATCGCGATGATGAACTGTCAGCTCTGACATGTCCAGTTAGGCATAATTACCCTACGAATACTCCTGTTTTGCTCCCCCACTCGATTGAACGCTCGGGGTCATACCCTACCAAAGTCGTCCCTTGAGTGCCCTAAGTGCTCAAAATTATCAAACTTTGACGGGCCCTAACTCAGAATCCGTGGCACCTGTGAATGATCCGTTTGAACCTATGGGGCCACGAGAGGGGTCCCTACAAAATCCTATCTTGGTATTTCAAGTTGCCCTACGGTTTTATTAGGGCAGCAATTTTTCGGTTGGCAAAAAAATAGTCAGTCTGACTAGAATGTTGTCGCATGGTCGATTTCTCATTCAGCCTGTCGCGATGATGAACCATCAGCTCTGACATGTCCAGTTAGGCATAATTACCCTACTCATGCTCCTGTGTTGCTCCCCCACTCGATTGAACGCTTGGGGTCATACCCTACCAGCGTAGTCCCTTGAGCGCCCTAAGTGCTCAAAATTGTCAAACTTTGATGGGCCCTAACTCAGAATCTGTGGCACCTGCAAATGATCTATTTGAACCTATGGGGCCATGAGAGAGGTCCCCACAAAATCCTATCTTGGTTTTTCAAGTTGCCCTAAGGTTTTATTAGGGCAGCAATTTTTCGATTGGCGAAAAAATCGTCAATCTCACTCAATGGAATGTTGTCGCGTGGCCGATTTCTCGTTCTGCTCATCGCGATGATGAACTATCAACTTCGACATGTCTAGTTAGGCATTATTACCCTATGCATGCTCCTATTTTCCCCCCCCACTTGATTGAATGCTCGGGGTCATACCCTACCGACGTCGTCCCTTGAGCGCCCTAAGTGCTCAAAATTATCAAACTTTGATGGGCCCTAACTTGGAATCCATGGCACCTACTAATGATCCATTTAAACCTATAGGGCCATGAGAGAGGTCCCTACAAAAGCCTATCTCGATTTTTCAAGTTGCCCTACGGTTTTATTAGGGCAGCAATTTTTCAGTTGGCGAAAAATCGTCAGTCTCACTCAATGGAATGTTGTCGCGTGGCCGATTTCTCATTCTGCTCGACGTGATGATGACCTATTGGCTTTGACATGTCTAGTTAGGCATTATTACCCTATGCATGCTCCTATTTCCCCCCCCCCACTTGATCTAACGCTCGGGGTCATACCCTACTGGCGTCGTCCCTTGAGTGCCCTAAGTGCTCAAAATTGTCAAATTTTGATGAGCCCTAACTCAGAATCCATGGCACCTACAAATGATTCATTTGAACCTACGGGGCCATGAGAGAGGTCCCTACAAAAGCCTATCTCAGTTTTTCAATATTTCCTACAATTTTATTAGGGCAGCAATTTTTCGATTGGCAAAAAAATCGTCAGTCTCACTCAATGGAATGTTGTCGCGTGGTCGATTTCTCGTTCTGCTCATCACGATGATGAACCATCATCTCTGACATGTCTAGTTAGGCATAATTACCCTACACATGATCCTATTTTTCCCCCCCACTCGATCGAATGCTCGGGGTCATACCCTACCGGCATCGTCCCTTGAGCGCCATAAGTGCTCAAAATTATCAAACTTTGACAGACCCTAACTCAAAATCTGTGGCACCTGTGAATGATCCATTTAAACCTACAGGGCCACAAGAGAGGTCCCTACAAAATCCTATCTTGGTTCTTCAAGTTGCCCTATGGTTTTATTAGGGCAGCAATTTTTCGGCTGGCAAAAAAATCGTCAATCTCACTCAATAGAATATTGTCGCGTGGCCGATTTCTCGTTTTGCTCGTCGTGATGATGAACCATCAGCTCTGACATATCGAGTTAGGCATAATTACTCTACGCATGCTCCTGTTTTGCCTCCCCACTCGATCAAATGCTCGGGGTCATACCCTACGCATGTGACATCCATGAGAGAAAAGCTTCATTTTATCTCAATATAGTTGTACCTATTTCATTATTAGAATAAATAAATATACAAAGATCTGTTATTAGTATCTTGTATATTATGGATTTGAATTGATGTTCTCAATTAGTTATTATCTGTTCAGCTTTTCTTCATAAGGCACAACCATGTGGTGGTTATCATATCAGGACAACCATCCATGACTTTCAAAGTAATTGATATTTATTCTTACACCTCACACTCACAAGATTAATAATGAAATGACATTTATGATTCATCAAATGCTAACAAAGTCTAATGAAATTTCAACTTCAAGATGTATACAACATATCATATTCAACTTCAAGATGCATACAACTTCCCATATTCAAGCTCATGCCAACCACCACTTGGATATTGTTATATGTCGATTAAAGTACAATATATGTTATAAAACCATATAGTCTTACACAAAAGCCATCATAGACCATCTATGTCGATTAAATTACAATTCATTTGTAACAAGGGCACACTCACAATCTGAAGTTGCAAAGCCCTGTGGGAAGCATCAAATTAGAAATTTACTAATCTGACTCATACTATTGTCAAAAGCATCAAAGATGCTATTGCTAGAGAACACCATGCTCCATTGTGGAGAGAATATTAGGTGCATATGATGTCAACATCTGAAAATGAAACAATGTTATTCAATTGCCAAAATCTAACTGACTTTATTTTATAAACCATTAATGAATAAAAATAGACAAGGTTACTTGAGTGAAAGTTCGATGACCCCCT
This sequence comes from Cryptomeria japonica, assembly GCF_030272615.1. Classification (NCBI taxonomy): domain Eukaryota; kingdom Viridiplantae; phylum Streptophyta; class Pinopsida; order Cupressales; family Cupressaceae; genus Cryptomeria; species Cryptomeria japonica. The sequence continues at coordinate 325,521,978 of NC_081408.1, read as the reverse complement.
TGACTAGTAGGTGTTGATGTTTGTCACAACCCTCCTTTATCACTTTTTTTGATTTAAAATACAAAACTTTATTTATACTCTTTGGATGAATTATTGAATGAATATTGTAAGGGAATAAAATTAATAAACCACACACACATGGAAAATGCATATATATTTTAATTAGTTATTTAATTTCTCTCACCCAAATTAAGGCACATGTTGTAGGAGGAATAAGAAGCTTCTAGAGGCTTCTCCACCTCCTTGCATGTAACTCCTCCCACTAAGCCCAATTAATTTGCATAGAGGCCAAATTAGGAGAGAATCTCTTTTTTTTCAATTAATAATTAGGTAGTGGGAATTTGAAATTTCTTTTATAAAATAGGTACAAGTTTCAAAAGAAAAGTTAGCTATTCCATAAGAAATTCTGCAATTTCTCCTTTGTAGTCCATTTTTCATTGCAGCCAAGGTTTTGTTGGGAGGATTTCTCTTCAATTTGGAGGATCAAGGAAGACTCTACACCATTTTGCAAGCATCCAGGTTCCTTCAAGCTTAGTTTTGTGCATCTTATTCTTGTTGTAGATTAGATTAGATTAAATTATTTTATGAAAATGAAATTCATTTGTGAAATTAGTTTTCAGACTTTTATAAGAATTAGATTAAAATGTTTGATAAAAAAAAAATAGATTAAATTGTTGATTCATTGTTTAGATTCTTGATTTTTGGAGTAGATTAAAATGTTGATAAAGAGTAAAATAAATTGTTGATTCATTGTTTCAGATTTTGATAAAATTTAGTTTCAGGTTTTGGAGTAGATTAAAATGTTTGATAAAAAGCAAAATAAGTTGTTGATTCATTGTTTCAAATTTTTGATAAAATTTAGTTTCAGATTTTGGAATAGAATAAAATGTTTGAAAAAAAAAAAGTAGAACAAATTGTTGATTATTAATTTCAGATTCTTGATAAAAAGGAAGTAGATTAAATTTGCTTGATAAGAACTAGATTCACTGTTTTTAAAAATTTAGATCCAGATTTAAATTGTTCCTCTTATTAGATTTTAGATTGATTCTTGCTAATTGTTATCTAAATCTCATTTTCATTGTGATTATCTCCTCTGTATCTGGTTATATAAATTTTCTGAAGAACAGAAAAGAAATTATTTGAAATCAAGGTTAAACTTCACTACAATTTTTCTCTCTGTAATCATTTAATGTGTATTCTTATTATTATTTTCTTTTTGAAAACTCTCTGTGGATTGAACAAAGAGCTCACTGAAAATATCAGTTGAATAAATCCTCCTGGACTCTGAGAATAAATCCTGGAAACAAACAAATTTCCTGAGAAGACTGAGAATAACTCCCTTCCTGTAATGGCTGGATAAATCTCTCTCCCTCTCTCTCTCTGTGAATAAGATAAATATATAATAAAAGTCTGGATTCTGTAAAGAGACAAAATCAAGAAAAACTCAATTATTTACCTAATCTTACCTTCTTAAATAAATTATCCTTTGTAAAGAAATTTGAAACCATTTATATATATATATATACATATATATATATGTATACATATATATATATATGTATACATATATATATAAATTCCAACGTTAATTCACAAACATTAATGTCCTAACGTCAATTATCGTATTCACTACCGCGTTCAGCACAGACCTCGAGAATAACCATACGAACGCAGAATGGCGTTACCGTAAACCGGCAGGGTTAGTGGTACCCCCCACTACCCTGCGGTCACTGCAAGTGGCCGCAGGGGAGTGGAGGGGACCACGTGGCCCCGTCAACCCCTACGGGCCTACACATGTAGGACCGCACGGAGTGACAGGACCTGTGGTCCCCACCCCCGGTTCCATATATAAACAATTAAAACAAGGTTCGGCCATGGGGAAATTTCGATGGAAGGTTTAAATGTTGGTTTAAAATTTAAGTTATTTTGTGTATCGTTATAAATTAAAGTTAAATTAACTTTTTTTGTTATGTACATTTGTTTAGTTAAAATTTAATTTCCTTAAAATTAACAAGAGTTGAATTCAATGTATTATTTCAATTCCTTAGAGAAATGAATGGATTATTTGACCCATGATTTTGGAGAAAAGTAAAGTCTCATTATTATTCAATTTGGTCACTCATTTTGTAACCTTATAACTAATTAAGTCTTGCGATAAGAGAAAACATTTCTACATTTTGTATGTAAATGACGTTACTTTTGCATGGCATTATGATTATTTCGTATCACTTATTTTCATGCAATTACTCACAATTATCATTACCATGCCAATATATGTATTAATCCAATTAATTGTAGAATAATGATATTCTTTTTTTTCAAATAGTATTTAAGGTTTAAATTATGTACATCCATTTCATAATTATATTCAAGCATGATGTTAGTTTAGAAAACTAAACAAATGGAGTTGGAAAACTAAAACCAGCAGCGTTCGGTATATACGGTGCCTCTGGGTCACGCTTACGGGTAATGCCGTCGTGTTGAACTACTGCACTTAACGCCTAATAAAGCTGCATTAACGACGTCTGTGGCATCATCCCTATAAATCATCGGGGAGTAATAAGGGACATTTGGACTTTAAAAAAAATCCAAGGGGCGGGTAATCCCTCTTGGATCGATAATTTAATAAGATAACTTTTAATTGAATTCCACATCCGTTGAGATAAACCATAGTAAACCCCTCTTAGGGATGGTCAAGTTAAGAGCTCTCGTGAAATTTACTTTATTTATTTATTCACCTCGAAGGGATATTGGTGATTTGAAATTTGGGTGACGCTCATGATAAGAATTAGGTTCTAGTTATTTTGTTTAGGCCACAAGCAATAGGCCATCTTGAGCCTTCGCTTAAGTGCTACCTTCGTGGGTAGCAACCGCAGAGAAACTGTCTGGGACACTGACCCTAGAAAGGGTTGCGTACCCACAAAATCAGTTTACATCAAACCATAGATTAGAAAATAGAACTACATACTTTACGCCTTGATCCCGCGCCGAAGCGGGTATGTAGGCAGTCTTGGGACGGAGTTGTCCCTCGTACTCAGGCGTTCGTGGGTGGGGTCTAGGCTTGGTTGAGTAAGAATCCTAATTGAAAGATAAGTTAATCAAATTTAATTCAATGCATACTCAGAAGGAATCCCGTATGGATTCGCTTGACTTCCCGAGGCTTTAAGCCAAATTCCGAGGCGGAATTCAAGCTTGTATTATTTTCTTACTACTCCTAAGGACGGCGACCTCGGTGCATTCTTGTTAGAAGAATGTAGTACTTAGTGAGTGGCTCAGGACCCGAATGGTCCCGATGAGTCTAAGTCTCTGGCCAGAGCATCTCCTATCCCGTTTGGATGGATGCCTACCCCGTATGGGTAGATGCCTATCCCGTATTGGATAGATGGAATTTACGTCCCGTATGGACAATTGCCTAACCCGTATGGTTAGAAGCTCATCCCGAATGGATGAATGCCCAATCCTATTTGGATGGATGCCCAGAGTATGCAACTGAATAAAACATAATAAAGGAAAAAAATATATATATATATATATATATACTCATTTTTTTTACTTTTTTGGATGAATCATGGTGGGTTATTTCATGTGGTATCAGAGCAAAGGTTCAAATCTAGGCCTTGTGCTCACTTCAATTTATTCAACTAAGGGAATGTTTTACAATAATAGAAATTAAATTTTATTCTACAAAAAAAAAACTAACTACATAATTTAACTTTCAGGTAAAACCTAGAATGGCAAGAGGAAGAGGAAGAGGAAGAGGAAGAGGAAGAGGAAGAGGAAGGGGTAATGGGAGACGTACGAGGAGTGAAAGGGAGGAAAACCATGAGGAAAACCATGAGGAAAACCATGAGGAAAACCATGAAGGGAACCATGAGGAAGATCATGAAGAGGCTCGACACAACCTAGGGAATAACGGAGATGGGGTTCAAGCTATAATCGACCTTCTAACCGAACAAAGAGATAAAATCAACTTCCTGGAACAATCACTACAGGATCTTAGGGAAAGGCAGAATGACTATGAGAATAGAAGTGGTACCGAGAATGGAAACCCTGGTAGCAATCAAGGAAATGTAATGGGTAATGGAAAGGAAAATAACATATTAGAACTCTCCAAGGATTTAAAGAAAATCACCCCTCCTAAGTTCGATGGGAGGCAGATTGGTGAAGGGGCTGAGAATTGGCTAAATGAAATGGAGAAATATTTTGAGCTAAGAGATTTTAGTGAAACAACTAAGGCTTTATGGGGCTCCTATCAACTCACAGGGGAGGCGGCTAGTTGGTGGACCAACACCAAGGAACAAAATGGGTATAACAGGGATACAATCACATGGGATCAATTTGTTCACAATTTTCGAGATAGGTGGCTCCCTCAATTGTTCTTTGATGAGAAAGTGACAGAATTCCATAATCTACGTCAAGGGTCCCTATCCGTTCAACAATATTGGGATAAGTTTGCCAAGTTGCTTAAATATGTGCCTATGTACCAAAGGGATGAAGAAGGCCAAGCAAGGAAATTCATTTTGGGGCTGAATACCAACATAGGGGCAGAGGTTGATATGCATGGACCCAGAAACATGAATGAAGTACTTGAAAAGTCCCTAAGGCAAGAGAGGAAGATTCAGACACTAGCGGGACGAAACTACAATGGGAATCACTCATTCAAAAGGAAGCAAGAATTCAATGGAAATACTAATTTCAACAAGGGTCAAAGGAATAACTCTTCCGAAAGGAGACCACCGCCTAATCAATATCAGAGGAATGGAAATGATAATAACAGGGGTAATAATAACAGGGGCAATAATAACAGAGGCAATGATAACAGGGGCAACTATAACAGGAATGACCAGCAGAACAGGATAACTTATCCACCCAGGGGAAATGAAACAAGGAACGATCCCCCTAGAAATCAAGGTAGGAGAGGTCCTCCAGGCGGATGCTTTATGTGCGGGGAAAACCATTTTGCTAGAGATTGCCCCAGGATGCAAGGACAAATTAGAGCCAATCAACCCCAACAAGGGCCCCAACAGAGGATTCATGCAGCAGTTAGGAACCAAAGAAGAAGATACCAGAATGTTCCCGTGGAAACTACAGGTACACTATTTGAACAACCGATATCAATTCTAATTGACACTGGATCATCTGAATGTTTCATCTCACCTGAATTAGTGAACAAATATGCATTAAAGGTTAATCAAATGGAGTCATCATGGATGGTTCAATATGGGGATAAGGCAACTAGGGAAGTAACTAAGTGTTTACCAAGGGCAAGGGTACAATTCCCTGAGTTCAAAACAAGGGTAGATCTCTATGTGGCACCCTTAGGATTATATGATGTAATTATGGGAATGAGTTGGTTAGCAGACCATCAAGCTAATGTAGATTGTTATAGCAAAGTTGTTGAATGTTTGGATGATGGGGGGAAAAGGGTCAAAATCCAAGGAAAGTTTAAACCCATTAATATAGAAACTATCTCAGCAATGCAATTAAAGAAGGAAAGGAGAAGAGGAGGACAAATCTTTATGGTCGAAATTGATGAAGGAAAGGAGGAAAATACACCAACATTTGAAAATACCCCTTTCTTAAAGGAGTTTAAGGATGTTTTTCCAGAAGAACTACCCGGCTTACCCCCTAAGAGAAAGTTTGACTTTTCTATCGAAGTACTCCTAGGAGCTGAACCAGTATCAAAGGCACCTTACCAAATGAACACAACCGAATTACAGGAGCTCAAAATGCAATTAGAGGAACTCTTAGCTAAGGGATTAATAAGGCCAAGTGTATCACCATGGGGAGCGCCAGTTTTATTTGTTAAGAAGAAGGATGGAACCTTAAGGCTATGCATCGACTATAGGATGTTGAACAAAGTTACCATAAAGAATAGGTATCCCTTACCTCGCATAGAGGACCTTTTTGACCAAATGAAAGGAGCAGCAGTTTTCTCCAAGATAGATCTTCGGTCAGGGTATCATCAACTCAGAATTAAGGAAGAAGACATTCCGAAGACAGCTTTCAGGACGAGATATGGACACTATGAATTCACAGTAGTTCCTTTTGGAGTAACTAATGCCCCAGCTGCATTCATGAACCTGATGAATAGTGTATTCCATGACTACTTAGATAAGTTTGTTTTGGTATTTTTGGATGACATATTGATTTATTCTAGAAATGAAGAGGAACATTTAGCGCATCTACAATTGTTTTGCAAAGGTTAAGAGAACATAAGTTATATGGAAAATTGTCCAAATGTGCCTTCTTTGAGGAAAAGATTCACTACCTTGGGCATATAATATCAAAGGAAGGAATAGCAGTCGACCCAGATAAAATAAAGGCTATAGTAGAATGGCCAATCCCTAAGAATGTTTCAGAGGTAAGAAGCTTTATGGGGCTAGCAGGTTACTATAGGAGGTTTGTGGAAGGATTCTCTAAGATAGCAAATCCCATCACCTCGTTGCAAAGGAAGGGCAAAAGGTTTGTATGGACCGAGCAAAGTGATAAGGCATTTCAAATCTTGAAGGGAAAACTAACTTCAACACCCATTCTAAAGGTACCAGACCCAAATGGACACTTCACAGTTGTAACAGATGCTTCTATAGAAGGGTTAGGAGGAGTACTTGTCCAAGATGAAGGGGTAGTGGCTTATGAATCTAGGAAGCTAAAGACTCATGAAGTCAATTATGCACCCCACGACTTAGAGTTGGCAGCAATTGTGCATGCCCTGCAAAAGTGGAGACACTTCTTACTAGGGAAGCCCTTTGAGCTTAAGTCGGACAACCAAGGACTAAAATACATCTTTACCCAACCTCACTTAAATGCCAGACAAAGAAGGTGGTTAGAGTTTCTAAGTGAATATGACTTTGAGATTGAATAAATTAAGGGGAAAGAAAATAGGGTGGCAGATGCCTTAAGTAGGAGGAGACACTTGATGACTATAGCAACCTTCAAAACCTCTTTCAAAAGGCAAGTAATGGATGAACAAGGACATGACCCATGGTATGAGCAAGTCAAATTAACTATAAGACACAACCCGACCGACCCTAAGGTCGAAGGGTATACATTTGATGAAGATGGGCTACTCAGATATAATAATAGAATCTATATTCCTAATTCAGGGAACTTAAGGGAAGTAGTCCTTTCGGAGGCTCACGATGCCCCTTATTCAGGCCACCCAGGAGTTAACAAACTTTATGCAGATCTAAAGAAGCTATAATTTTGGCAAGGGTTGAAAAATGATATTGTCAAGCACGTAGCTAAATGTTTGGAGTGTCAAAGAGTAAAGGCAGAACATAGGCACCCAGCTGGATTGTTACAATTGCACGATGTACCTCAACATAAGTGGCAAGTTATTAGTATGGATTTTGTACAAGGGCTACCCATGTCACCTTCTAGGCATGATGTAATAATGGTGGTAATTGACAAGCTCACTAAGGTGGCACACTTTATACCAGGAAATCTGATAGATGATGCACCCACCTTGGCTAGACGTTTCATTAAGGAGATAGTTAGGTTGCATGGAATACCAGAGAAAATCATATCAGACAGAGATGCAAGATTCACTTCCAGGTTTTGGACCACTCTTCAATTAGCTCTAGGGACTCAACTAAATTTTAGCACCACATACCACCCGGAAACCGACGGTCAGACAGAAAGGACAAATCAGATTATGGAAGACCTGCTTCATATGTACTGCATGGACCAACAGAGAAAATGGGAAGAGTACCTACCTTTGGTAGAGTTTGCCTACAATAATACATATCAAACATCTTTGGGAATGGCACCTTTTGAAGCTTTGTATGGTAGACCATGTCGAACACCTTTGAGTTGGGATAGTCTTGAAGATAGAGTGATTATTGGGCCAGATATGTTGAGAGAAATGGAAAGGAAAACTAAGGAAATTAGGCAAAGGTTGAAGGAAGCCTCAGATAGGCAGAAAAGTTATGCAGATAAAAACAGAATGCCAAGGGAGTTTGAAGTAGGAGAGAAAGTCTTCCTAAGGGTTAGGCCACACAAGAGTTCCATAAGATTTGGGAAAAAGACTAAGCTTGCACCTCGTTATGTCGGACCCTTTGAAATATTGGGAAGAATTAATCCAGTTGCTTATCGGTTGGCCTTACCTCCCCAATTGAGCCGAATCCATGATGTCTTCCATGTATCTCTTCTTAAGAAGTATGTACCTGATGAGAAACACGTTTTGAATTGGGATGCCTTGCAGGTCCAAGAAATGGGGGGAATAATGATAGAGCCATTCAGAATCTTGGAGAGGCGCCAGTGCCAGTTGCGCAACAGAGAGGTTGATCAGTGCAAAGTGCAATGGGACCAATACGATGAGAAGAATGCCACGTGGGAGGATACTAAGGAGATGCAGCAGCTATTCCCCTTTTTGTTTTGAACATGAACTATAAACTCTTTTGAATGCATTTAATAAGTGCATCGGGACGATGCACAGATTAAGGGGGGGAGGATCTCACAACCCTCCTTTATCACTTTTTTTGATTTAAAATACAAAACTTTATTTATACTCTTTGGATGAATTATTGAATGAATATTGTAAGGGAATAAAATTAATAAACCACACACACATGGAAAATGCATATATATTTTAATTAGTTATTTAATTTCCCTCACCCAAATTAAGGCACATGTTGTAGGAGGAATAAGAAGCTTCTAGAGGCTTCTCCACCTCCTTGCATGTAACTCCTCCCACTAAGCCCAATTAATTTGCATGGAGGCCAAATTAGGAGAGAATCTCTTTTTTTTCAATTAATAATTAGGTAGTGGGAATTTGAAATTTCTTTTATAAAATAGGTACAAGTTTCAAAAGAAAAGTTAGCTATTCCATAAGAAATTCTGCAATTTCTCCTTTGTAGTCCATTTTTCATTGCAGCCAAGGTTTTGTTGGGAGGATTTCTCTTCAATTTGGAGGATCAAGGAAGACTCTACACCATTTTGCAAGCATCCAGGTTCCTTCAAGCTTAGTTTTGTGCATCTTATTCTTGTTGTAGATTAGATTAGATTAAATTATTTTATGAAAATGAAATTCATTTGTGAAATTAGTTTTCAGACTTTTATAAGAATTAGATTAAAATGTTTGATAAAAAAAAAATAGATTAAATTGTTGATTCATTGTTTAGATTCTTGATTTTTGGAGTAGATTAAAATGTTGATAAAGAGTAAAATAAATTGTTGATTCATTGTTTCAGATTTTGATAAAATTTAGTTTCAGATTTTGGAGTAGATTAAAATGTTTGATAAAAAGCAAAATAAATTGTTGATTCATTGTTTCAAATTTTTGATAAAATTTAGTTTCAGATTTTGGAATAGAATAAAATGTTTGAAAAAAAAAAAGTAGAACAAATTGTTGATTATTAATTTCAGATTCTTGATAAAAAGGAAGTAGATTAAATTTGCTTGATAAGAATTAGATTCATTGTTTTTAAAAATTTAGATCCAGATTTAAATTGTTCCTCTTATTAGATTTTAGATTGATTCTTGCTAATTGTTATCTAAATCTCATTTTCATTGTGATTATCTCCTCTGTATCTGGTTATATAAATTTTCTGAAGAACAGAAAAGAAATTATTTGAAATCAAGGATAAACTTCACTACAATTTTTCTCTCTGTAATCATTTAATGTGTATTCTTATTATTATTTTCTTTTTGAAAACTCTCTGTGGATTGAACAAAGAGCTCACTGAAAATATCAGTTGAATAAATCCTCCTGGACTCTGAGAATAAATCCTGGAAACAAACAAATTTCCTGAGAAGACTGAGAATAACTCCCTTCCTGTAATGGCTGGATAAATCTCTCTCCCTCTCTCTCTCTATGAATAAGATAAATATATAATAAAAGTCTGGATTCTGTAAAGAGACAAAATCAAGAAAAACTCAATTATTTACCTGATCTTACCTTCTTAAATAAATTATCCTTTGTAAAGAAATTTGAAACCATTTATATATATATATGTATACATATATATATAAATTCCAACGTTAATTCACAAACATTAATGTCCTAACGTCAATTATCGTATTCACTACCGCGTTCAGCACAGACCCCGAGAATAACCATACGAACGCAGAATGGCATTACCGTAAACCGGCAGGGTTAGTGGTACCCCCCACTACCCTGCGGTCACTGCAAGTGGCCGCAGGGGAGTGGAGGGGACCACGTGGCCCCGTCAACCCCTACGGGCCTGCACATGCAGGACCGCAGGGAGTGACGGGACCCGTGGTCCCCACCCCCGGTTCTATATATAAACAATTAAAACAAGGTTCGGCCATGGGGAAATTTCGATGGAAGGTTTAAATGTTGGTTTAAAATTTAAGTTATTTTGTGTATCGTTTTAAATTAAAGTTAAATTAACTTTTTTTGTTATGTACATTTGTTTAGTTAAAATTTAATTTCCTTAAAATTAACAAGAGTTGAATTCAATGTATTATTTCAATTCCTTAGAGAAATGAATGGATTATTTGACCCATGATTTTGGAGAAAAGTAAAGTCTCATTATTATTCAATTTGGTCACTCATTTTGTAACCTTATAACTAATTAAGTCTTGCGATAAGAGAAAACATTTCTACATTTTGTATGTAAATGACGTTACTTTTGCATGGCATTATGATTATTTCGTATCACTTATTTTCATGCAATTACTCACAATTATCATTACCATGCCAATATATGTATTAATCCAATTAATTGTAGAATAATGATATTCTTTTTTTTCAAATAGTATTTAAGGTTTAAATTATGTACATCCATTTCATAATTATATTCAAGCATGATGTTAGTTTAGAAAACTAAACAAATGGAGTTGGAAAACTAAAACCAGCAGCGTTTGGTATATACGGTGCCTCTGGGTCACGCTTACGGGTAATGCCGTCGTGTTGAACTACTGCACTTAACGCCTAATAAAGCTGCATTAACGACGTCTGTGGCATCGTCCCTATAAATCGTCGGGGAGTAATAAGGGACATTTGGAAGTTTAAAAAAATCCAAGGGGTGGGTAATCCCTCTTGGATCGATAATTTAATAAGATAACTTTTAATTGAATTCCACATCCGTTGAGATAAACCATAGTAAACCCCTCTTAGGGATGGTCAAGTTAAGAGCTCTCGTGAAATTTACTTTATTTATTTATTCACCTCGAAGGGATATTGGTGATTTGAAATTTGGGTGACGCTCATGATAAGAATTAGGTTCTAGTTATTTTGTTTAGGCCACAAGCAATAGGCCATCTTGAGCCTTCGCTTAAGTGCTACCTTCGTGGGTAGCAACCGCAGAGAAACTATCTGGGACACTGACCCTAGAAAGGGTTGCGTACCCACAAAATCAGTTTACATCAAACCATAGATTAGAAAATAGAACTACATACTTTACGCCTTGATCCCGCGCCGAAGCGGGTATGTAGGCAGTCTTGGGACGGAGTTGTCCCTCGTACTCAGGAGTTCATGGGTGGGGTCTAGGCTTGGTTGAGTAAGAATCCTAATTGAAAGATAAGTTAATCAAATTTAATTCAATGCATACTCAGAAGGAATCCCGTATGGATTCGCTTGACTTCCCGAGGCTTTAAGCCAAATTCTGAGGCGGAATTCAAGCTTGTATTATTTTCTTGCTACTCCTAAGGACGGCGACCTCGGTGCATTCTTGTTAGAAGAATGTAGTACTTAGTGAGTGGCTCAGGACTCGAATGGTCCCGATGAGTCTAAGTCTCTGGCCAGAGCATCTCCTATCCCGTTTGGATGGATGCCTACCCCGTATGGGTAGATGCCTATCCCGTATTAGATAGATGGAATTTATGTCCCGTATGGACAATTGCCTAACCCGTATGGTTAGAAGCTCATCCTGAATGGATGAATGCCCAATCCTATTTGGATGGATGCCCAGAGTATGCAACTGAATAAAACATAATAAAGGAAAAAAAAATATATATATATATATATATACTCATTTTTTTTACTTTTTTGGATGAATCATGGTGGGTTATTTCAATGTTGAAGGCCCAACATTAACAAATGTCAAATGTCAAATGTTTGATTCAACAGACCACCTTGACCATCAATGTCAAATGTTTGATTCAATAGATCATCTGTCATGACAATTTGATCCACTGCAGATGTGTCCTAGCCACATGCATTTGAATCATCTTCATGATAATAAACACAACAAGACCCACAATTTAATCTCATTAATGCACCAAGGAATATGTGGCCAACGATGAATGGTCTAGCATGAACCTGTATTGTTAAGAATTATTAGTCTACACATAAAATGCATGGATGAACATAAAGGATTTATGACAATCACTTTAACTAAAATGCATGATAATAAATGAAAAGGTGGGATTATATACCATAAAAATACGTCCCTTCAAATTATATCAATAGAACCCACTATGTTGACGCAAAAATCGTAATGTGATACTATATATCATAAAAAAAGACCTTCATGAGCATAAAGGTTATGCGATAATTATATCATAAAATATTATCAAATAGTGTTGTCTAATAACAAAAATTGTAAAGCTCATCAAATGCATGATAATAAGTCATGTTGCAAAAATACGTCCCTTCCAATTATATCAAGTGTACTCGCTATGTGCATGCAAAAACTGTGTTGCCAAAAAAAAATGTTCATCAATAGACCTGCATTTTGAACACATCCTTAATATACACGTAACAAACTTGAACATTAAGGTTTAATGATCATTGTTTGAAATGAAATGCATGATAAAAAAATAAGGCACCATTAAAGACCTACTACTCAAGTGTACTTGAAGGGTCATCTCTTTGTTTAAGAGTATCAAGTATTGCTTCATGATAAGTAGTAGTCACTGTCCATAGCTCTTTGGTCTTCGGTTTTTCTTGATGCTTCAACAACTTGACATTTGTAGTTATAATAAGGTGTGAATACATTATAATGGTTTTGTGTCTCTCATAGTCTTAAAATGCAGGTATGCCATTCTTTCTAATCATGTATGTTCACGACCAAGTTCCCACAAGAACAACTGAACTTGTAGGATATGTGAACCCATCATCATCTGTCACTGGTTGTGTTAGCTTTTGTTTTCCTTGTCCACATCGTGCCAACCAATATTCTGATCTCTCTTCATTCCCTTGCGGTGCAACAACTACAAAAACATGTCCTGGCTATACAAGATCTGATAGATGATCATACTCAAGTGAACTTTCCATGTCATCATTTGACAAGGATAGTGTTTGAGATAAAGGAGTTAGATAGTGGGGAACTCACATATCAACCCACTCACTTGACTTGCACTGATCCCAATCACACCGAACACAACTCTGACAAAAACAAGCCAATGCTTATGTCCAAATGGTCCATGTACTTGCATCTGAGCTGAGAAATAAATGCATCTTTGAAGAATCTTTAATTGTTTGACAATCCAATCTATCTCCCACTGTTCCCTCCTCAACCAACCAAAAGAATCTGCTCATTGCTAAATCAAGAGTACCTCCATGTGACAATGCTGAACTACACCAATCAACAATAGAACATGCATTAGAGAAATTTACACTTGAAATCCTCAATTGCTCCTTAACTAGAGCTCTCTTCAAACATGCACCTGCTCCATCATGCTCTCCCTTCCCATGCCCCACCTCAAAAAAACACCAAATATGAGGTATACGCCTCTCCATATGCATTCTACTCAACCAATAAAACATATGCGCATTCTTGAATTGACTCGTACAGTTATCTAACCATATTATATGTCAGTCAATTGAAATATCTTTCTCATGCAAGAACTCAAAAAAATTCTCGAAAGAATGTTGCACATACTCGGAGGAGTGTGATCTATCATCACTCATATAAAAATGATACTCCCTGATTATCTTCCTGTCCTCTTCTGTACTATCAGGAGCATGTATATATGTAATGTGAACAAAAATAACAATCTAGACTGAATTGTAGTACTGAGACTATACCTCATTCTGTGGTTGCAATGTATAGTTCTCTGCAAAATCAACCACCGATACAATAGTGCCAATCGGGAAAGAGTTCTTACACATCCTAAACTGTTGATCCAACCACTGAGACCTATGGGTGTGCCTTGCATACTTGTAGAAAATATTTTCCTTAAAATCCAAAATAAAATCAGCAATACTCACTTCTCTTGAGACTAATTCGCATTTAGAACCTTCACCTCCACTCTTCAAAGTATATTTGACTATCTCGTATCTTTTTTTCTCAACATAATTATTTCCAAACTCATGTTCATTGCCCTCATGAAAACATGAAACAAACTTTGACAACCCACCGCATTCTAAGCACTTCTCATTCAAACAATCATTTCTATAGAAATAGCAGCCATAATATCTAGGGCATAAAAATAGATCTTGCAAGTCTCTTGATGATCTCGGAAATAACATTGCACCACACTCTTGCAACATCTCATTAGTATTCATCGTAGAACGAATATGACATAAAATTTCATGGTACATTGAAAACTCCACATGGTACTTGCAACAACAGGTATAGCGAATCTTAAGAGGAACACAATAAAATGGTTTCAAAGATTCAAAGGCCCTTTGTGATATTTTCAAAGTTGGATGTAATTCACAAAAAAATTTGTACAACATTGTTTGACTTGATTCAAAGAAATGTTTGGGATGCGGTGTGCAGTCTCGGTTGCCAATTCTTAATTTCAAAACGTCCTTTACATTGGGTGACACTCTAGAATTAGAGTGCCAAAATTGTTGAATCTCTTCCTTCACATTGTCAGTCAACTTTCTATCAACACATAGAAGCCTCCCACCAAATGCCCATGTATCTTGTTGAAGTGGATCATCAAGTATTTGTCTTTGTGTAGGTGCTCTATCCAAAGTTTTACGGTTTATGTTAAAATCAACACAAGTTTGTCTCATTTGATGAGCCTTCCTCAATTGATGGCTTACTAAAGATGTTTTAATCACTCTTCGAGAGGCTCTCTTATCTCTTTCTTTGGTATTCTTTCCAATAGAATTGAGAGCATCAAATAGATTTTTTGCAATAACAGAATTTCTCTCCATCTTCTTGTTCATACGAATCTTCAATTTGTTTAGCAATGGTCTCATCTTTATCATCTTTAGCAATTGAACAAAGAGTTGGCATTGCTCAGTCAATGTCTTATTGCTAAAATTTTGGTTGAAAAGTTGTGTAGCCCACAACCGAACGGTTCTTATTGACCTCTTGCCTTCAAGATTCGCAATAATGTTCTCATCGATTTCAAATAACCATTTTGGGGTTCTTGAAGGTCTTGGATTTGGAATTTGTCTTTCATCCATGAGAGGGTCTTCATTTCTAAAGTAATTAGGCTTTACATATGGTTCACTTGGTTGAGCAATTCCACCTTCAACGTTAAAGTTTTCCACATTTTCACCTCCTATGTCAAAATTTTCCACATGTTGAGCATTTTCATTATCACTTTCAACATTTTCAAAATTTTCAATATTTTCACTTTCAAAATCTACATTTTCATTTTCAATAACTTGTGGCACATTTTCAAATTCAATTTCCTCTTCAGTTGAAGTAACATTAGCAATATTTAACATACCTTGTCTTCTCCTCCTATGACATTCTCTATCTCTTTCTCTATACACTTCAATTTGGTCATTTGAAAGTTTTCTTTTGCGTTTAGACTTTCGACGACTACTACTCCCCATTTCCCTCCACACATGTGCCTTCGTGATTGACAATGTAAGTTTTCACTTTAAGAATCTCCCAAAAGTACAAATTTGTCTCTAGCTATCTAAAAACCCGTGATCCTCAACAGAAAATAGAATATATAGACTGTGGGCCGTTGGAATCTACAGAATGGCCCACAAACCCTTTTTTTCTCAATTTTTTGTACAAAAATTGGATATTGGATTTTATCCGATATTCGATTTTTGTACAAAATTTGTGGTCCCCCAAAAAAATTCCCATTGCCACCATTTATTTGTAATCTGTCACATTGTAGTAATCCAATATCCAATTAAATTGGATATCGAATTTTAGTAGTCATAGAGAGAGAGAGAGGGAGAAGGAGAGAGGAGAGGGAGAGAGAGAGCCTATGGTGTCTTTGGGGGTCATATGGTGTCCATAGGAGTCATATGGTGTCTTCGGACACCATATGACCCCTTAGGACACAATTTGACCCTTTAGGACACAATATAACCCAAAGCGACCCAATATGCTATCATTAGGGGTCATATGGTGTCCTAAGAGGTCATAAGGGTTCATGGGACACCATATGACCCCTAACGACATGCTTTGGTGTCTTAAGGGGTCCTATGGTGTCCCAAGGAGTCATATGGTGTCTTGGGACACCATAGGACCCCTTAGAACACAATATGACCCCTTAGGACACAAAATGACCCAAAGTGACCTAATATGGTGTCATTAGGGGTCATATGGTGTCCTAAGAGGTCATAAGGGTTCTTGGGACACCATATGACCCCTAACGACAGCATAGGACACCTTAAGACACCAAATTGTGTCATTAGGAGTCATATTGTCTCTCTCTCTCTCTCTCTCTCTCCCTCTCCTCCTCTCTCTCTCTCTCTCTCCCTCTCCTCCTCTCTCTCTCTCTCTCCCTCTCCCTCTCCTCCTCTCTCTCTCTCTCTCTTTTCCTCCCTCTCCACCTCTCTCTCTCTCTCCCTCTCTCCCTCTCCACCTCTCTCTCTCTCTCTCTCTCTCCTTCCTTCCCTCTCTCTCTCTCTCTCTCTCACCCTCCCCTCCTCTCTCTCCCCCTCCTTCTCTCTCTCTCTCTCTCTCTCTCTCTCTCTCTCTCTCTCTCTCTCTCTCTCTCTCTCTCTCTCTCTCTCTCTCTCTCTCTCTCTCTCTCTCTCTCTCTCTCTCTCTCCCTCTCCTCTCTCTCTCTCAAAAATATGACTAATAAAATCCGATATCCGATTTAATCGTATATCGGATTTCTACCATGTGACAGTTTACCAAATAAATGGCGGCAACGGGAAATTTTTGTAAAACCCGATATCTGATTTTATCCAATATCAGATAAAATCTAATATCTGATTTTTGTAGACAAATTTTAAAATTTCCAATTTAGGCTCGGGAATGCTTTGGTATTTGGCTTGGAAGTGACAAGCCTGGAAAGTCAACTAAAAAAATGTGTTTTTCAGTATTCCTTGATTTTCTAGACTTTACACTGGTGGCTGATGACTTTTTTTGTAACCAAAATTGATAAAATGAAAAGGGTTTTTTAAAGACATTCCCAGCTTTCCAAAAATATAAGGCTTGTCTTATTTTGACTTTAATAAATAATTATTATTTATTTTCTAATTGAATTCTGACAGTAGTCCTGATTGATATACTGATTGAAAAACACTCATAACTTTCAAACAGTCTAACATTTTTTGAAACCGAAACATGTGTCACATCCTATGCTTCGTCTGCTATAGGGAAAAAAAAAAAAAAAAATTCATAAAGTTTTGACCAAGTTAAGGTGGTTAGACATAGGAGTTTTTGAATTTCTGAAAAGCTATAGTAAAAAATTCATAAATAATTATTTAATTTATAAAAAATTAAAAAAAAAATGTGTCACATCCGGACATGAGTCTAATACTTATATTATAAATATTATAAAAAAATATTGAGATTTGATTGTGATTAGGGTGGTTAGACATACGTCTACTTCTCATTTTTTTCCTGAAATTTTAGTACCACTGCATTGAAATTTGAAATTTTCATCAAATAGGATTTTTTTTTTCCAAAAAATAACTAGTAGCTTAGAAACTACATTCAATTTTATAGATATTCTCTTTTTACATATTTTAAAAATAATGTTCACAACTTATTCAAATTTTCATGTCAAGTTGCATAACTCTGATTTTCTAAAATTTCATTGCCACTTAAGGGCCTGTTTTGGCACACCATGATCCTGCACATACCCAAAAGATGTTTTATGACAAACCAATAGATGGAATGGCATTACCTTGATGATTAATTCTATTATATTCCAAATTCCACAGGTGAGGTGTCATTCTTTGTGGCTTTGATGTATTCTCTTCTTTCCCATTGAAAAGATGTTTTCAGTATTTCGATACTTTTGATTTTTGTGGAGAAAGTGCCAATGAAAGCTTGAGATTACGAGGTTCTTCTTTAAAGTGTGGCTACTTTTCCTCTATGTCCATAAATGTTGAACCATCTGCAGGCATTCAAATAATGTCATCTTGACTTCTATTGCATGCATGGTAATCCATAAATTGTGCCAAGCTAGTGCACTTGAATAATCGTTGCATACGTGGAATAATGGGAATATAGCAAAGAACCTTGCGAGGAACCCTTTTTGTTATTTGAACTGTTTGATATCTACTGATATGACATTTAGGGCATTCAGTTCAAAATTCATGTTGTTTATGATATATAATATGATCATTGGGACAAGCATCTATTGCTTGATACTCCATTCCAATATCTTTCATAACGACAGACAATTCTTGGTATGAGCGAGGTAGAATATTTGATGGTGGTAACAAAAACTCACCTATCAATCTACAACAACAAAATATAATTTCTTATAATAAAGAATATTAATGGTACAACATGATTCACAGTTTATTACGACATATATGACATGCCTTAACATATGTGACATTGTTATGCTGGATAAACCATTCATAACCTTCAAGTTCACCAACAACAATACAACAGAGAGAAGAGTTGCCTGCGAGCCTTCATAAAGGGCCTCAGATGCCTTCTCAAGTAGAGGGACATCATGAACAACATCAAGGTCATCTTCATCATCATGATCAGCTATGCGAGTACTAAATGAGTCATGGATCAATGTATTTGTACCATCATCTTCAATTGTGTTTTCTGGCTCATGATCGTCATCTTCCATGGGATCATTATCTTCAGCTTCGATATTCACACCTCCATGTTTGTCCACTTTGAAAACCATATTCTCAGGGTTGTGTTGATCCATACCATGTGCTCTGGGGTGCTCGACCTATATAAAATTGATATACATAAATAAACCGTGATCAAGATCTCATCATCACGTGATTTATTATGTATATAAATTGTCAAAATGATATAATGAAAAAATTACCAATGGATGATAATCATGTCCACCTTCAGTGTGACCATGCAGCCTACAATGTTTCTTCACTGTTTTGATTAGAAGTCTTCTAGTCTTTAACCCCTTACAAATTTTGTACGGACAATAACATTTTCCATCACCTTTTCTTTTCAAGTTAGACCACAATCTAGCAATTGTCTCCTTATTTTGTTGTTCATTGATATTGTCTGACATGGTCTTTCTTCACAGGCAAGAAAATAGAAATTATTGTCTGACATGGTCTTTCCCTCAGGAGCTGGCAGATCCTACTTCCATACTTTAATTTTGTTTTCTACAAGGACAATCCTAAAAATCCATGCATTGCAAACAACTTTTTACACCTTTGTTAGTTGTGGTGGCATCACAGAGAGTTTACATCAATAAATGAAGAACATGCCAATGCTTTTAATGCAGCAGTAGAAGTCTATCTCTTATTCAATATCTCTAATGAAACCCCCATGATCTTTTGTTGGAGTAGAATTTGTTATATTCTAGAAAGGGTCTTGTCCTTTGTCGATGGGATATTCATCTACCTCAAGAAATAACTATTCTTTTCTCCAACAAGAAGTGGAACTAAATGAAGATCTAGTACCATGAAATTAATCCTCAAAAGGATTACTATAGTTAGTTTTGGTAGATAATGATTTGGGTAAAATACTAATGTGGCTTTATGAAACATTATGTACTAGCTTAGCATACTCTAACAACTTTGGTGCAACATGCTACATCTAATTAAGTCTCCATTGGTATCTCTATTGTGTTTATGGATTGGGATTCAATGTACTCTTTTTATACACAAATTTTACTTTCAAATGAGGAGGTTTATATGTACTTGTCTTTCGATTGTATCCCTATTTCAATAATTTCTTCTATCAACAAATCATTTGTTGTAAGTTGTACAAGTGGAAGCTTGAACATGCCTTCCATGCTAGCCTTGTTGATACGTTCAACACCATCTTGTGCAACAAATCTTTAGAACTCCATTTTTCCAAATTGAAGAGTGAGCAGTAGGGACAATCTAGGACACTTACAGAGGTTTTGCAAAAGAGATAAATAGACCTAAATATTATGGCTTAATAATGATCAATAGGTAAACAGATAAGAAACTCTCAATATCAAAATGACTTTCTCAATTGTCTTTACTAGAAATGGATAGATTTGCTAATAATGGCTTTATGACTGTATGTCAACTTTAGACTCAATCCAAGAAGAGCTAGAACTAATATGCGATATCTAGATTTATGATCTCTATAATATAATAATCCCATAATTATGTTTCCACGCATCTATACCACAACACAAACATCATGCTAGTGTTCAACCATAGCAATTGACATCCTAATTATAGAATGTGAAATATGCACATAACTATGAATAAAGATTAAGAAAAACAAAGAAAGATGCTTATTGCAAACATAAATGACTAATGGACAAGAATTGAATTCATTGTAGATAGTTTTGAATATCAAATTCACTTATTTGTGTGCATTTAGTAACTCATGTACTTGTGGACAACCATTTACCTCTTTCATAAATTAAACACTTATTAATAACATTAAATGGCTGAGTAATTATGTTTTAGTTGAAATTGAAAATAAAATATTTTATTTTAGGACAGCTCACACTATTCCCTATCATATTTTAGACTCTCAGTTTTGTTAGTAGTGGTTTTATGTCTTTGGAGCTGATCATTGCATTTCATTAGTTATGTTTGCTAGCCTACTCCCAACCTGTGCCAAAATGGGAGCTTTGGAACAGGGTATGGACATCCAT
The DNA here is from genome assembly GCF_030272615.1 of Cryptomeria japonica. Classification (NCBI taxonomy): domain Eukaryota; kingdom Viridiplantae; phylum Streptophyta; class Pinopsida; order Cupressales; family Cupressaceae; genus Cryptomeria; species Cryptomeria japonica. The sequence continues at coordinate 325,501,152 of NC_081408.1, read as the reverse complement.
CAAAGCATAAAAGATAGAGGAATTTTGTCAGATGTAGTTGCAATTGCACAAAATGGATTTGTTGAGAAGGCTTTAGAAACTTTCAAGCAAATACAATCGGTAGGTGTAAAGCCAAATTCCATGACCATTGCTACCATCCTCCTTGCCTGTACCAAAATGGGAGATTTGGAATAGGGCATGGACATTCATCGAAGCATAAAGAATAGAGAAATTTTGTTAGATGTTGTAGTTGTAATTGCCTTGGTAGACATGTATGCAAAATGTGGAAGCATAGACAAGGCACGTGAACTATTTGATAGAATGCCTGAAAGAAATGTTGTCTCGTGGATTGCAATGATTGCTGGATATGCACAAAATGGTTTTGTCGAAAAGGCTTTAGACACTTTCAAGCAAATGAAATTGGAAGGCATAAAGCCAAATTCCACAACCTTTATCAGCATCCTCCCTGCCTATGCAAAAATGGGAGCTTTGGAACAGGGTATGGACATCCATCAAAGCATAACGGATAGAGGAATTTTGTTAGGTGTTGTACTTGCAAATGCCCTACCTGACATGAATGCAAAATGTGGAAACATGGACAAGGCCCGTGAATTGTTTGATACGATGCCACAAAGAGATGTGATCTCATGTGAACAATCAACACGCATGTATATGGGAGGAAGGGATTGCTGATACAAAATTGAATGCTCACTCCTCAATCACATTTCTATGGTTTTATGAGATTAAACTAGGACAATTAACCACCACATGTATATTTTTTGCAACATGAAATTAAAAAATAGGGTAATTTGAATCTACCTCCTGCGTGGGATTGCCTTTGATGCGGGTTTGATGTTCTTGGGGGTTGAAGTCACCACGGATGCCTACGCAGGATTGCAATTCACAAATCAATTCCCTGTCTCTTTTTTAATTTTGTAATGGCTGCTGTTGTCGGAATTACGACGAACTCGAGCATTTTTGTGAAAAAAAGAAAATTCTCATTGCTAATGCCTTCTTCATCGAAACCAAATGGGTAATTTCCGTCAGAATTACGATGAATGCGGGCATTTTAAAAAAAAAAAATCAAATTTGGTCACAATATACCTTCTCCGTTGGAAACCTCAGTCAAAAACCTAGTCCAAATGTATTAGTGATAGAGGCAAGGATATTCCAACTTCTTAAAACTTCATACTCTTCCTTACTATTGTAAGAATGAGATCCAGTAGCCACGACATTCTCAACAAGATTGTGTTTTATCTTAGCCCACACCACTTTAGGGGAATTAATGGTGTTCTTGAAAATTATGTTATTCATTTCTTTCTAGATACCCCATAAGGATATATGGAAAAGTAAAATCCCATATTTTTCTTATAGTTATATTTTTTGTTCTACAAGACCAACTCCTGAAATAGTCTTGAATTGACTCGAGAACACCCAATGTACACCCCATAAATGAAAAAGCATCGACTATATAGGTTGGACAAAAGGGCAATGAATAAAAATATGGTCCTCAGATTCTTCATCATTGAGGCATAAGTAGCATCTATTGGGGATTCAAAATCCTCTCTTTCTTAGGTTATCGGTTATTAGGATTTTATTTTGCAGAAGAATCCATAAAAAATATTTATTTTAGTAGTCAAACTTGAAAACCAAGCTTTTTCCCAACAGGGGATAGAGTCTTGAGACTGAGCCAACTTAAGGATAGCCGAAGCCACTGAATAATTCCTTGAAGAGGTTCCTCCCCACGCCAGGTGGTCATCCCTTCTTGAGTTAAGGACAACCTAGTTGAGTTTCAAATTAACATGCTTAAGGTTGGGATCAATAGTGCTCAGGTCCAACCACTTCTGATCTCTCCAATAGTCAACAACTTTGACACCAAACTTGATCTTGCAAGCTTAGATGATCACTTGAGGAACAAAATGATCATTAAGAGGTGCACCTCCAATCCATGCATCATCCCAAAAACTGACCCATCTACCATTACCAATGGCCCAAACTTTGCCCAGACTCACAACTCCTTTAGCATGATTAAAATTGTTCCATATGGTAGAGCCAATTAGGATCTAATCTGAGGCAAGGAAACCTTCCATGGTAGGATTTAGATGTAAATATTTTGCCTTCCATATATCATTCCATTCACTTATTTTGTGATAGATTCTCCATATTTTTTTAGCTAGGAGGGCTTCATTTAGGGTTTTAATGTTTCTCAGGACAAGCTCCCCCGACTTCTTCTATTTGCAAACTTTATCCCAGGAAATGAGGGCAATTCTCTTCTTCTCCTCAACTCGAACCATAGGAAAGCTTTCTGAATTTTTTCAATTGCCTCAAAAAAATTTCTTGGAATTTTGAAGAGACTTAAGGCATAAATTGGAAGACTTTGGAGAGAAGATTTAAAGAGCTGGATTTTACCTACTTGGTTAACAAGGGTCCCTTTCCACCCAGCCAACTTCTTGTTGAATCTGTCAACAAGACTGTTCTAGAAAAGATCTGTAGGTTTCGTACCCAAGGGGAAACCCAAGTAAATATAAGGAAGTTGGCAAATTTAGCAACCCAGGATACAAGCCATCCTGGTTTATCTATTCTCCAGAATGTTGAAGAAGAATAAAGAGCTTTTCTCCCAGTTAATCAATTAGCCCGAAGAAACACTATAAGTATTGAGACGATTCTTCAAGTTAGTTGCTTCTCTAATCGATGAAGTACCCCTTAAAATTGTATCATCACCAAATTGTTGGTGAGAAAATGCCTTAAATCCAGCAGAGGGAGAAACTCCCAACAGAAGACCCTGAGAAACAAGTTTGCTTATATTTCTGCCCAAACATTTAGCCAAGATTAGGATAAATCTTGTGTCAAGTACATTGCATATTTTTTTCATTTTTAGACTTAATTTTGCACTTTTGTCATATACAATTACTAGTGTGTGAGAAGGCATCATTTTGTGTAAAAAATGACATTTAGCTAAATCCTTGACTAAACTTGAATACAAACATGCTAAGCACTTAGATCCAATATGTATTTTCCCAATTCATTGACTTAGGTCTCATCTAAAATTGCATATTTGAATCTAGTTTGGACCCATAATTATAAGTTAGATTTATAAATTTTTGAATTAATATCTTATTATTGGTCCAAGCCAACGCCCATCCAATTGATTAATATTTATTAAATTGAGCATGAAATGTGCAATTAGCATGCTATAATTTTGTATAAAAGGAAAAAACCCTAATTTATTCTATACAATGCATCCACCTCTTATCTAATCATCACATTATCATGTAGGGAGAATCATATGATAATAAATTAGCTAATGTCAATATATACATTAATAGAAATCAATCAAGCATATTGATAGTTGCTTGACTTGTCTTCAATCCTGTTTAAATCATTAAATCAGTTTTATGGTTTTGACTAAGGCAACACTCCTACCACAATAAATTCTAAAGGTATATTTAGATACCACCAATTTTAGATATTCAAAGTGCATAAGTTTCAACAAGTCACAAGAGCACACATCAAATCTAAAATTTGGGTCAAAACAACATCTATAGGGATCATGTCTATAGTTGTAGAATTTAACCAAGATAGAGTTTGAAACATACTATACTTTTTAGAGCTTAAAATTATCACATTTTATCATCAAGAATTAAATTCAACCATTGAGCATAATATACCAACATAAATTACTCCACTAGAAGATTGAAATCTAAATACTTACACCTCATCAAATTCAAAATATTGTTTGTGTATTCATACCATATCAATCACTATATATAGAGGAATTTGTGTTATTTATTGATTGATTTTATTTAACCTAAATAATATTCAAAATTAATTATTTCATTTTGGTGAACCCATTTAATATTACACCCCAAGTTATAATTTGACCTTTGAGATTTTATTTTTAGATTTGAATGTTTTCTAATTTCTAAACCAATAAAAAAAAATCATTTTATCCTTAATTTATTTTAGGGTTGTGTATGCTAAAATATCATTATTTTCCTCCCTTTCCTTAAAAAACTCATTAGTTGATTCCCACAATGGTTGTGACTTAAGTTGAGAATGCTATGGTTAAACTATGAATGATAATCCTCATCTTAATTGGGAAGATAAATTTTATTATGATCTCCACATTGATCAAATTGATAGACACAATATTGCTTTAGCTTTACATATGATTTCTAATTATCATACTTATTTGGATGCTAATGCTAATCCTAAACAATTTGATGAGATACATAATTTGATGATTAATACCATATAGATTAGAGTTTCTAAAGATATAGGTGAAATGATAAATTATTAATTTCTTTGAGTCATTTGTCTACCCCTTCCTTAAAACCTCTTCATCATTCCTCCTTATTTTATCCCTCTATGGTATTCCACATGCTACATTTCCTCTCTCTTCTTCTAATATTTAAGCACTTCTTTGAAGAGAACATAAACTGAGAAAGGGGGAGGGAAGAATCAGTATGATACTATTTTCTATTTTTTCAAACTTAATACCATAAGCATATTAATTGCACAATATCAATAACATAAAATGAAACAATTATGAAACAAAAATAGAATCGACGATTTTTGTGGAAACCCTTAAAAGAGAAAACAACAAAAAAATATTACTTATATAATTTTTCCCTTGCAAAATTTCTAGGCACCGAGCCACATGAGACATTAATCCCCTCAATTTGTAGGCACCAACTCCCACAATTTGTAGATACCAACCTACTTTTACACAAATTCTTCAAGTATGAAATTGTGTTCACAAAGATCTAATAATGAATACACTTTCTTTCACACCTTTTCTTGTGGATTATCTAACAATTATCATACAAGTGCTCTCCTTTACAACCTGGTTTGTAGATTATGTAATCACTTCCATTCACAAGTCTTCTTTATAATGACACAACTAATTTTCTTCACAAATTCTCTCTCAAATAATGCAATACTTACCTTGATAATTCTACATTAAGATCTACTCTAGTTTCACTTACAAATTTGCCTCCAAATTGTGCATCGTATATTTCTCCCTTCACAATATTAACTCTATTTCATATTTATAGATCTGATTTACTCTTTATATTTTTTTCTCTAGATCTGAACATATTTTTTTCTCTACACTCCACACTTCATTACATTCCCCAAACCTATTTATATATCCTCGTATTCATATGAAATAATGCATGCCTTTAAATAGATTTTTCCTTTCAAGGAGACAAATTATTCTTCATTAATATTTGTTATTTATCTTTAATCCAAACAATGTACTCTCTTCCTCAATCACTTTCTTATTTCTATATTAATCACTAATTTTAAGACTCAATTTAAATTGCTCTTATACTCAAGAGAAATATACCTTTAGTCCTCTCTTACAAATTTTCCTTTTTAACTCTTTTACTAATTTTCTATTCAACTCTTCATGTGCAAATATGGGGTATCTAATTGATAAATATTTTATTTTCCACACTCTTCCTTCCACAAATATTTTTGTCTTGATCAAGTGCACTACTGTATACATTCTTTAACAAGTGCCACATAGTGACAAGTACTTGTTGTTTTAATATTGTAATAGAAGTAATATACGTAATAAGATAATTATATATAAAATAGAAATAGAAATTGTCAATGTAATCATAACTTTGAATTATATGATTATGTGTATTGTAATTTAATTTTAAGCAATGATGTTGTATTAAAAAGGGTAAGATACATTGTAATAATATTCAATCATATTCCATTTATAATTGTTAGAATACAAGATAACCCTAACCAACTAAAATAATTTTTTTAATACTATAATAACTAAAATATTATTATTGTAAATATATTATTATTATTACTACTACTACTACTATTATTATTATTTTATTACAAAATTTAATATTATTAAATTGTATGAGGATAACCTTAACCTAACTAAAACTATATATATATATATATATATATATATATATATATATATATATAAAGAGAGAGTACCAATAAGATTGAATTAGGCTAATAGAACATTTATGTGTGTGCATATCTTACACATTTGCCTCTGCAAAGACATGAAAACCTAAGAAACCCTAATTATTTTCATGGCACATATGAACATTTAAAAAAAATTTAAAAAGGAAAAGGAAAGGGAAAATGAAATAATAAAAGCCATGACATTTAAAAAATGTAAAGTATGTATAGAAAATTATTTGTGCCTAAACCTAATTCAAGAATGTATTTGTGTCTACAACCAAAATGTTGAAGAGATAATGGGAAAATAAAAATGTAACTGTTCAAGAATTAGTTAAGAAAATGAAATAGTTTAATAATAATAATAACTTAATGAATGAATAGTTAACAATCTAATTTAATATTATTATTATAATTTTATTAATCCATATGGATAGAAGTATTCGATCAATAAGATTATTAAAATCAATATTTATTTTTTAATTACATGTGCTATAATAAATATTAAAAAAAAAATGTCATTATTCATTCTTCAATATTCAATTTGAGTTATAGTAGTCAAATTTAGTTTTTAAATTTTTTAAAGCTTTTATTTTAAATTGGTTAGACTTAGGTAAAATCTTTAGTTAATTATTTTATATTGTTTTAACTTTATTATAATAAAAATTATAAGATATAGAAGACAAAAATTTGAATATTAAGTCTTTATTAAATGTGGACTACTTATTTCTTTTAAATATAAATTGATTAATTATGCCATAGACTATAATGGCAGCCATTCTGTGTAAACTTTTATTCGTCCTCAGATTAAATCTCAGCAAACATTGCAATCACCACCGTTCCTGCCAATAGTGATGCCATGTGTAGTTGATTGTGCACGTGTCTTCTTTGCAACACAGTGAGATGGAGATGGTTATGATAACGGTGGAAGCTTCTAGTTTGCATGGTAACCTTCCAATTTGCATGATATTGGTTTCAAATGATTACCTAATAGGAGATCCTGTTCGAAGCCTTAGTGAGGATTAGGTTTTCATATGAAAGATCATGTTCGAAGCCTTCGTGAGGATTAGGTTTTCATATGAACCCACAATATTACTTGACCAAAAAATTCAGTGGCTGTAGCCAATGGGCGGTCAAAAAATTACGGGGTTGCCTGTCTTCTAATATGAGTCTGCGTAGAACATGGCAAAATTGAAATGAACATATTGGCTGAAAAACAATCAAATCCCTTTTGAGATTGTTCAATCTGAAAAGAAAATTTTTCATTACTTTGTTGGTCAACTTTACAATTAAAATGTGTTGCAACCTATTACGATAATAGTCAAATATTATATTTTAAAACTTTACATTAAAATATCTACCTTGAATACCATGGGGAGCTGAGAAGGAAAAAATAAATATATTTTACTCAATGACTAAATGACACCTGAAATTATATTATTTAAAATTAAAATATTTAACACAAAATATTTAAATTTATACTATTGAATATATAAAAAAATAGTGAAATTAATTATTATAATTTTTACCCTAGTACAATTATGACTAAAGATTGTTTTACGCTATTGATAGCCATTGTTTGTATGACACCATGTTTTCTCTATTTGGGATCCTATATCACTTAAACCCTAAATCCCTAAATCTCTATTACCAACAAACAAAAAATAGATCCCACATCATATAGAAACTTAAATTTACTAAAAATTATCATATTTATAAGTAAAGTGAATTATTCTTGTGTTTCTAAGTAAACTATATATATATATACTTTACATAGAAACACAACAATAATTCACTTTACATAGAAATGAAAAAAAGTAATATATTTTAATTTCAACTTGTCATTAAAGAACACACAGATAATCAATGAAATATGTTTTACTAAAGTAATAATGGTAATAATTAAATCCCTACTAATTTTAATCTTGCATGTTTGTTTACTATTTTAGATTGTACATAAATAATGGTATTGTTCTTTTTTTTTAAGGTTTTGTTTTTTGAAAGTGGATATCTATACATAGCTTTGAAATTGATATATAGTTATCATTTGCTGAAAATAATTTTTATTGACACTACAAATATATTTCAAATTAATGGTTTTATTTTTTATTGAATTTATCTTTTTTAAATAGAAGATGGATGCACATTGTTACGATGAAGAGTTTTGTAATGAGAAAATGAAATCTCATAAATCCGTGAAATCTCCTCCTAGCCCAATTGAGTCAACAAGTTCAAACATATTCACCCCATCATTCATGGATACAGAAATCCATGAAATCGAACATCATATCCATGAAATTCTTGATCATTTAGAGAATATTGCAGTTGAGATAGCAATTATTAATGATCATGACATGCAGCAAGTATGTGACATTCAGGAAATGATGATTTTTTTAAATTTCAAGGTTCAACCACTGGACCAGTTTTTCCAAGAGATCACACATGACGAATTGCAATATCAAGGGGAACATTGCGAGTAAATTAAAGAAGGCTTTGTTTGTTTCCTCCATCAATAGATAATGCAAAAAGTTCAAACTTCACAGTTAATATGTACATAACATATTTATAGTGTCTCTTCAGAGTTTTAAGTCTTTAGAGTTTAGTTTGTGTTTTGAATGTGTTGAGTTTGGCTTTAGAGTTTAGTTTGTCCTCTTAATTGTTGAGTTTGGCTTGATGTACGTGTATGTGGAAAGCTAATTCCACATTTTGTAAAAAAAAAATGTACATGCTTTTCTAAACTATGATATACTATGATATACATGCTTAATAAATTTTCCACAATGTTTCTTTCTTTCTCTTTTTGCACTTGCGCACTCTTTTTCAATAATTACTTACATAAATAATATAATACTCAATATACTCAATTCAACTACAAAAGTTTGAATTCAATTTTTTATACAATGATTAAATAAATTGAATTAGGAAAATTCAGTTTCAAAATTTAATTAAACATTCATTACAAAAATATTGAATTCAATTATATTTAATAATCAACTAATAATATTGCAATAATTATATTTTTCATTAAGAATCTTATATATTCCAATCTCTGCAAATTTTCGTGGGTATGGAGGACAGCCATCGGTTGGGTTTGTGGGCAGATGTCGCTTGGGAAGATCCGCCGCATACCCTGCAATGGGTTTTCACCGGGGGTCGATGGGAAGACAAAGCTTGGCACATTAACAAAGCTAGGCAGAAGGGTTTGTATCGACCAGTTTCACAATATTTTCAGGGTTTCTTTCGTAGTCAGGGCATCTCCTCTCGACGCCATTTTCCTACATCATCATCCCGTCGTCTGCACTCTCAGAGCATGTAGTCTCGTCAGCAGTTCATTTTGAAGACAAAATGGGGTCATCTCCGCGGTGATAATTATTCTTTTGCCCAGGTTGTGAATTTGGGAACTAGGGTTTCTCCGTTGGATACTTTACATTCTACGAATTTGAATAACATAGTAATCTCAAGCCCTAAAGTTTCTTCTCCAGTGAAGGAAATGACAAGAACCCCTTTGGAACCCATTATTTCTCCTTCTGCCTGGGTGTTGATACCTTGCATTGATTTGGTAGGAACTCTAGTTGATAAGAAAGTGCATTGTTTGCATTCGAATGTTGTTTTGGGGGAAATTTGGGGGGATCAATTGGGTTTGTCCAAGCTTTATATGAAATTGCAAAAATGTTGGAAAAATTTGCATTACTTTCAGTTAATTTTAGCGACTTCCTTCATTATTGTTTTTGATTCACCTTTGGTTTGCGCTGAGGTTTTGGGTTCTGAACATCACTGGCTTGGAAACCACCTATTGTCTGTTTCAATCTAGAAGCCTTTTTTTGTGCTTGCTTGGTCAATAAAGAAGTTAACTCCTTATTGGTTTGGTTTACCAAGGATTCCCTTTGAATTTATGGATCCCGTTGTTCTGCAACAAATTGGGATTTCGTTTGGCACTTTTATTACTTCTCGAATGGATTTTTCGGAGGTGGAGGTTCTAGTAAAAATATGTGTTTTGGTTAAACCTCACAATGTGCATCCTCGTACATGCAATATCAAGTCTTAGGAAGGGATCTGGCATTAGAATATTGAAAGGTTGGATTCTGAACTTCTTCAACCCCCTCTTATCTTAGATGCACCATTATTCATGGTTTTTAAGAAACATTGTCCTCTGGCTGAATCTGTTCCCAAGACTTCTCTTGCATTTTTGCATGTCAAACAGTCGGGTGCGAGAAATTTGAGTAATCCCTAGAATAACCCTACTGTAAGGGCTTCTCATATGCTCCCTGTTCAGTCAAACATTCCACCTAGTTACATCATAGGGGATCTTGAGTTTTTGTTTCATCCTCGAAAATCTGTTAATAATCTTGGTTTACTTTTTGCTTCCGACTTTGGGTTACACCAAATTTTGAAACAAGTTGATGTTTTTCCTTCCAACCTTAAGCCCTTAGATCCTCCTAGGAAGGATAAAGGCACTCAATCTAATCTTAAGCTTCCTAATGTTGTAACTCCCCAGGATTCAGTTCTAATTTCTGAAATTCAGAATCTTGCTTCTTCTCTTGCCCATCAAGGGCAAAATGTTTTAGATAAGGAAGTAAATTTGGGTTGTAATATGATGCTGGAAGTAATTGTACCTGATACAGAATTGGTTGAATAGGTAAATGATTTTTTTATTAAACATGCCCCTCAGTCAGTAGGGGAAGTTGCAGATAGAGTTATTGATGCAATTGATAGTGATTTAGGTGGGATTAATTCTTCCCTTCCTATTAATTTAACAGCTAACCCTTTTGAGATCCTGGCATTTAAGGATTTGGGGCCTGTCATGGTAGATGGCTTAGCTTCTCCAAAATCTGGTAAGACTCTACCAATTGCTCAAACTTCTTTATTCTTAACTCCACCTGTCGGCTTCCTAGACGAGGTAGACCCCCTAAGAAATTTTAGACTCAACTAGAAATTGATGCAGGGTTACAAAAAAATTTGTCCCTTTCTCTTGGTATTGGTTAGGGGAGAAAGACTCTTTCCCTAGGAAGACCTAAAAAATCTAGCTTGACTCCATTAAAGGGGAAAAAGAAAAAGGGGAAGCCTTTGCTGACCAGACCTCCTATGACTAGGTCAGGGGCTATTAAAAGAAGCCTTCAAAATTGTTTTGGTAAGAGCAATAAAGCTCTGGATGTTTAGAAGAGGGAAGCTTCAGGATCCCCTCAAGGACAATGAAGATTATCTCTTGGAATGTTAGGGGCTTAAATGCCCCTAAAAAGAGATGCTTGATTAAATCCCAGATGGATTTAATTAAGTCTGATATCTTTATGTTGCAAGAGATTAAATTATCTTAGGCTTCCGCTGATGTGCTTTTTTCATCTTGGAAGAGGTGGAATTTTGTTTCTCACCCAGCTAATGGAGCTTTTGGAGGCATAGCATTACTATGGAATAATTTCAGTATAGATGTGCATTTAGTAACTTTGGCTACAAACTGGATGTTGTTTTTGATTATTAGTAAGATTTCTAAGCTTAAGATTTGGTTATTTAATGTTTATGCTCCTTCTGCGATTCAGGCAAAATCCAAGTTATGGGGTGATTTGAAAAGGATTGCTTCTCCCTTGAGGCAAGGGTCTTTAGTCATATTTGGGCGAGATTTTAATGCAATCATAGACTCAAGTGAAAAAAGAGGAGGCATTTTATCATCTAAAAAAACTATGGTTGATTTTGGGAATTTTATTTTTGAAATGGACCTCTTTGATTGTAAGTTTCAAAATGGGGTTTTTACTTGGAAAAATATGAGAAGGGATTTTTCTCAAATAGCAGAGAGGCTAGATCGTTTCTCTCTTTCAGAATCATGGTTACAATCAGATTTTGAGTTTTTTTCTCTATTTTGCCTCTGTCAGGTTCTGATCATTTTCCGATTTCATTAACTATTTTGGAGGTCAATCCTAGTGTTAAGTCTTCTTTTAAATTTGAACCCATGTGGTTCATGGATTCCTCCTTTTTACCTCTCCTTAGGGTATGGTGGGAATCTACTCCTTTCTGTCGAGGGTCTCGAATGTTTCAGATTGTCAAGAAGCTTAGATTTTTGAAGAAAAATATTAGAGAGTGGAATTATTCACATTTCAAGAATATTTTTCATGAGAAACAAAGAATTCAAGATATGATTGAATGCTTAAACATGCATGTACTTACTCATGGTATGGTTTCACATGTGTTTGATGAATTAAAATCTCTAAAATCAGAATTAGGAGAAGTATTAGCTAGGGAAGAATCTTATTGGAGACAAAAATCTAGGGAAGTTTGGCTTTCAGATGGGGATAGAAATACAAAGTTTTTCCACTCTTCCACCAAGCTAAAAAGGAGTCAAAATAGGATATCTTGCATAGAGGATCCCAATGGGAAGTTGCTTATTGAATTAGAAGACATTGCCTTAGAAGTAATTAACTTTTTTAAATCATTATTGTCCTCGGAGGGTGGGTGTTGTTCGAATGTTTTTATTTCTGATAATCCCTCCTTAGTGTCCCTTGAGGATAATAGGATGGTGATGTCTCCTTTCTCTTTAGAAGAAGTCAAATGTGCAGTTTTTGATATGAATCCCGACAAGGCCTCGGGGCCAGATGGGTTTACCATTTTATTCTTTCAAAAGTGTTGGGACTTTGTGGGTAAAGATGTCCTCTTGGCTCTTGAAGAGGCTAGGAGAAATAAGTCAATCTTAAAAGAACTTAATACCACATTGATTGCTATTATCCCTAAAAAAGATGTCACAAAGACCTTTGCTAATTTTCGTCCTATTGCGTTATGCAACACCCTATATAAAATATTTACTAAGGCAATTTTCCTTCGATTGGCAAGAACTCTTCCCAAAATCATCTCCTTAGAGCAAGGTGGTTTTGTTCCTAGTAGGGAAACATCAGAGGGAGCCATTGTGGCTCATGAAGTGTTGCATTCTATCTCTACTCAGAGGGTCTTGTCCATGATTCTCAAATTGGATATGATGAAGGCCTATGATAGGGTTGAATGGGGGGCTTTAGGTTGTGTTCTTCTCAAGTTAGGTTTCTCCAAGGCTTGGGTCAAATGGATTAATGCTTTTATTTCCTTTGCAAGATTTTCAGTTTTAATCAATGGTTCTCCTTGTCGTTTTTTCTCTTCTTCCAGAGGTCTGAGATAGGGGGATCCTCTATCCCCTTTCCTGTTTATACTTTTAGTTGAATCCTTTAGTTGGGCAATTAAGGCTACAAAGTCAAAAGGATTATGGAAGGGGATTGCGATCCATGGGGTTTGCATTCCTATTTCACACTGTTTATTTGCAGATGATACTCTTCTTTTTGGTCAGGCTTCCTTGAGGGAGGCAAATATTATAAATGGAATTATTCAAAAGTATGCGACTTTTTCTGGCCAAAAAGTGAATATTGAGAAGTCAAAAATATTCTTCCTTGACACATCACAGTTAGTTCAGCAGAGATTGCAGTCCTTTTGGGGTTTTGAACCTAGTATCCTTCCTTGTAAGTATCTCGGTATACCTTTTTTCATCAAACAAGACAAACTAACCTTTTGTGATAAGCTTATTTTTGTCATCTCAAAGAGGATTTTATCTTGGAGCCATAAATGGTTAAGCCTTGCAGGGAAACTTGTCCTGATCAAATCTGTGTTGAATGCGGTCCATATTTACCTTATATCAGTGTTAAAAACCCCTAAATCGGTGTTGGTGATCCTGCAGGACACTCTTAGGTCCTTTCTCTGGAATAGTAATAAAGATGGGAGGAATAAACTACCTTTAGTAGCTTGGGATAAAATCTGTCTGCCCAAGGATCTGGGGGGTACAGGAATTAGGAACTTGGAAAAACAGAATCTGGCTCTAGGAGCTAAATTGGTCTGGAAGTTGTATGAGAATTCTGATTTTTTTTGGGCATAAATCATGTTTGCAAAGTATTTGAATAATGGACCTAGGGAGTATATTTTTCAAATTTCAAACTTACCTTTAGGATCGGCTATGTGGAATTTTATTTGCAAATGTTGGAATGTCATTTTGCCAAATCTTTCTTGGATTGTTCATAATGGGAAGAAGGTTAGATTTTGGGATGAGGTGTGGAATGGTCATACTCCCTTACGAAATATAAGGGATTGGTCCCCTTTGATATCTACCCTTTCTTCCCTTTGGGGGATCTTTGTGGTAGATTACTTCGAGGTAATTCATAATGGAGATCTTAAGTTGGCTAAATGGAAGTCCATTGAGTTCTTGGATGTTGAGCAAGATCTCAAACTGCATTATGCAAAGGTTTTGGAAGAAAGAATGATTACCCTATCTGACTCCGAAGATGAACTTGTTTGGACAAGGAATATGTCGGGCAAATATATGATTAAAAATGGATATAATTCTCTTATGTCTGTTAAAGACTCATCCTCTTGTCCACACAAGCTTTTATGGCATTCGACCTGTCTACCAAAAGATAGGGCTTTCGCCTGGTTAGTAGTTTAGGACATGGTACTAATGTGCTTGGATAGACTTGGTATCACTAATGTTTTTTCTTGTGTGTTATGCAACAAAAAATTGGAATCCTCCTCTCACCTTTTCCTTCACTGTGATTTTACATTTCAATGTTGGTAGTGGCTTTTTGATAAATTGAATCTGACTTTTGTTATAGGGAAAGATCTCATTTCTCACTTCAGAACCTGGCCTCTTCTATTTTCTTCATCTTTCTATGCTTGTCTTTGGATCGTTTCTCCTTCTATTTTAATCTGGAATGTTTGGTTAGAAAGGAACAATAGGATCTGTAAAAAAACTAGCTCTTCTCTTGAGGAGATCTTAATGAAAATTGAATCTTCTATTTCAGGAGTTGTCTTGACTTATATCTTCAGGAATCTAGAAAATCTTTCTTCTTTCTCGTACTGGGATAGTAGGGTGACTAGGGTTTGGAAGTTGTTATCTATCTTGCCTTCTCATAGATCAATTTTAAAAAACAATGATGCTTTAACCAAAAGAAATGCAGCTATATGGAAGCCTCCTCATCATGGGCATTTTAAATTGAATTTTGATGGTTCTTCTCATGGAAACCCCGGTTTGGCAGGAGTAGGTATGGTGATTTTTTACCATCATGCTAATTTTTTCCAAGCTAGATGTCATGCTATTGGGCATAAGTCCAATAAATTTTCAGAATTTAATGCCCTATCTCTAGGCTTGGACATGGCTATATCCTTGGGAATTAAGGATCTTGTAATTGAAGGGGATTCGATGGTAACCATTCAATGTGTTATGAAGAAGAAATCTAACTGTTGGAAATTACAATATGTTCTGGATTTAATTTTACAACAATTGACTTTTTTTTATTCTTTCTTTATCACTCATTGCTTCAGAGAAGTTAATAGAATTGCAGATTTCTTGGAAAATTGAGCCATTGACAGTAATGCAAATTTGTGGGATATAAATATGGAGGAGATTCCGGCTTCCCTTCTGAAACATTAGTAATAAGTCTTTTTGGTTCTTCCTAAGTATGGATATCATTAAATTTTTTAGTGCCCTTATGCCTTGAGAGGTAAGCATGTTTGGTGTATATGCACAGGTGGTAAGGATGCTTAGTAGGCAACTCCTAGTTGGCTGTTAAGTATGGTTATGATCCAGCATAGGTAGCAAGGGTGGGTACCTTTTATGGTATTAAGGTGGCGCCCTGTCAGCAGTTATGATTCGGCTTGTTTATTTGCTCTGCTCTCGCACGAGTGTTTTAAAGGTTTTATTGTCATGTGTTGTATGTAGGGAATGTGCTTTAGTTGTAATCGGTCATGGTTTTTTATGATGTCATCATGGTGGAGTAAGTAGTTTGTTATGTGGCATTGGCTAGGATATGAGTACTGCTTTCTCCAACTGCCACCATTGTGCAAAGTCCTTCATTTATGTGTTATCTCTTATGAGCTTTATTCTTGCTTTAATTGCCTTGTAATCATGAAGTAGTATGATTTGATCATCTCACATTTTTGATGGTTGTTGTCTTTAAAAGCCGATATCATTTTCAATACAACAATAAAAATTTGTATTGTTCTTGTTGGGCTCTTTTCATATGTTGAGTGCTATTGCTCTTTCAAGATATAGGGTCATTGTTGAGTGACAGATTGAGGGGGAAAATGAGGTTCCAAATAATAATTCTGAAATACTTGGGAAGGTGTTTTGTTTTCTTACTCCTTAGGTGGATTTTGAGGTCCGTAGGTTGGTGGGAACTCTCTGGTTGCAGTCTGGTCCTTCCTTTTCTGGCTATGAGATTTTGTCTCAATTTCTTATTATTTGCCACGACATTTTGCTTGATAAATATTTACTCCAACTCTTGGTTCATGTGTTCATCCCTCCCTCAATTTTATCCTAGGAGCTTGTTAGGTCTGAATTGGATAATTATCATTTTGAGCTGGGTTCTTTTTATTATGGGGGCTTTCTTCCTCATTCTCATCTGTTGGATAATGGGAGGTGTGGGGATTTATTGTTTGAGTTGAGAATGGGTTTATTATGCAATAGACTGGGGGACACTTTGAATGCATTTGAAACCTTGATAGAATTAGTTCCCTCACAGTTTGTGGGTAAAGCATTGGTGGTACTTATGGGTTTACATTCTCTGCTATCTTTTGGTTTTTTGGCCTCAGCTCCTCCACGACTAGAATTTCCCTTGCAAACCATCCCTCCTTCGAGCATGGGTAGAGAGCCTACTATTGAGAGCTCAAGTTCTTGGTTTCAGATTTAATTATTTTATGCAGATACCTATGGGTTGATGTCTTTTTGATGCAGGGTTCTGATCGATTGATATGTTCAAATTTTGGCAAGCCTGGGAAGCCTTGATGCTACGAACCTCTTCTATAGATCATATCTCACAAGCTGGATGGTTCTCTCTCATGTTTTTTTGGGTCATATGGATAATTAAATGTATATTTGAAAGCCATGTAATGGGTGGGTGATCAAAATCAGATATGTAATCGGGTGTATGGGGTTTTTTAATTTTTTGCATTTTGGGCTACAACTAGAGGTTTTCTTGTAGTTTCTTTCCTGCCGGTATGCCCTTTGAACCCATTTGTATCAAAATTCAATATAAATAAAATATACTTTAGTGGCTTGTCCACTTTTATCGAAAAAAAAAAATATTGCAATAATTAAATAAATTACTTGATAAACATGAATATGTTGATATTAATATTAATAAAGTTTCAAACTTGAAAAAGGTTAACAATATTAATAATGATTTGATAACTTGATAAAATCTAGATTATTTTATTAATTTTCATTATATCAATGTATATGACTCATTTATTTATTATTTGTTTGACTTGAGAAAATCTAAATAGTTTTATTAATGTTAATTATATCAATGTATATGACTCATTTATTTCTTATTTGTTTATCAAATTTGTAGAAATGGGTCGATCAAAGAAATTATTTGAATCTGATGAACAAAGAAAGGAATATCAAAGAGAATATCAGAGACAATATAGGAAACAAAAAAATGAACAAATTTCAGATGCAAAAAAGGAAGAGCAAAAGAGGCAAAGGAATGAAATAGAAAGAGCTACATCTGCATCTAGAAGATTACAACTATCAACACAAGAATTATCAGCACAACATAGTGAATCTAAAATTTAACAATTCAATAGATGTCAACAACTAGTTCGAGATGTACAACCATAAGAAATCAGTTTTCAGGAGGAACCTCTCCGAACAACGTTGAATGAAAATAACACAAAAAATGTTGGAAACTTATGAGAAGGGGAATCCCAAGCCCTAATCGATTCAATATAGATAACACAACAAATCTGAATGGATTACTTTGTACTGAATTTAAAAAGGTGCAAATGACATTTCATAATCATTTAGATGCCTACCATTCACCATCAATGTGTCATATATGCCAAGAATCTTATATTGGAATGAAAGTATTTTGAAATCTAGAAGGAGCTATTTGCAATAGATGCAAGAAAGAGAGAGGAATAAACAGATTTTCAGCTATGAATAATATGGATCCGGGAGGCCAACCACCCAAAGTAGCATGTTTGACACAAGTAAAAGAAATGTTTATCGCACATGTAAATCCAATATTACAAGTGACACATGCCACAGGTGCTCAGTTTAAATATAAAGGACACACAATTAGCTTTCCACAACACATCAAAAAAATAGCGGAAAAATTGCCACATTGTATTACAAGCTTGCCAATAATTATAGTACAAAGGAGAGATCAACATGGGACGAGTTACAATTTTATAGTAAACAGAGAGCATGTGTATAGAGCACTGCAATACAAAATTCAAAATGACAAGTTTTATGCAGATGTGATGATTGATACATGTGCACTTGAAAATTTATTAGAAAAAGATGATCAAAATATATTTGAATAGCTAAAAACTGTGAACATGAAATTACATTCTAATACAAATGAAATTGTGTTTGTTAGACCGCTCTTGGAAACTAAAGAAGATAACATTATTGATCACATGATATCGATGGCATCAAGACCACCAAACACACAAAGAGAGATGGAGTTGATTCGTGCATGAATTAACAACAAAAACACAAATTTATCATCATTGATCGAGTGTCTAGCAATTGGTCGATATCCAATCAATGAATATATTACATTGGGACTACTCGATATGGCATTCTTGATATTTTTTCCCAATGGGAAATGTGACTGGTTGGAGCCTTGGATCAAACAAGTACATTTCCATGAATATGCAAATCATCTAATTTGATATAGAGATAACCATTTTGGGAAGTATCTCAGATTCCGATATTACATTACAAATATGATTTTGAGACATCGAGCACAAACGTCAATTGTTGTTTTCATCAAAAGAAATCTAGGCAAATTGCCAATCACTATAATGGAACTACGTTAGCATATGGAGAATATTATAAGCTCACATTTGGATGATAGGTTGATGTGATTTGGGACAAGTCTAAGAGGTACAAGATCTTACTGGACAAAATGTTGAGCAAAACTAACAAACATGCTACATCAAATTGGAACGTCGATTATATTTTTCACTTTAAGTACCGCTGATTTGTATTGGCCAGACTTACATGCACTAATTCTAGGTATAACACCATCAAATCCATGTGAAGCTCAGCTATGGCAAAAAAAAAATGTCATTGATTATCCACATATTGTTGCACAATACATGCATCTACGTAACTCTAATTTTAGAAAAGACATCCTTGAGAAAGGATTTGATGTTAGAGATTATTGGTATCGACATGAATGGAAACACAAAGGATCTGCACATGTACATGGATTTCTCTAGATACATGGATAACCAGACATGGATAACATTGATTGGTTGAATGATGTACAAAGAAAAAGTGCATAAAAATATTTTGACAACATTGTTCATGCATGGAACCCTAGAGAAGATAGACATCAACGAAATGTACAGGTATGTTTTCAACTATTCATTGATATTTGCAAAAAGCTTTATTATCAACATCCTTATAAAATCATAAATTAATCAATTCAAATTTTATTTGCAGCCATTTCAAGATTTCTCCTTGCATCCATGTCTGAAAAACACAAGACAGATTGCAAAAGCTGATTTTGGCAATGACTACGAAGAAATACTCAACACAGTTGAAAGACATACAATGTGCAAAGAAGGAGCATGTCTACGTAAGAAAAAAGGAAGAATGGTTTGCAGGTAATGTTTTTATAAGAAATATAATGTAACAACAATTTTCATAATAGAATAAATTGATAAATTATACAATCATATGACAATTTGAACCATCAAATACAATGGTCCTTGGCCAATTAATTTGCATGGTTAAAAAATGTACAATTATCCAAAGACGGGTGATAAGAAGTTTGAACATGCACGAAATGATGATAGAGTAAACACACACAATAGGTATGTATTACAACTTTGGAGAGAAAACATTGACGGGCAACCCGTTCTCTCTAGACATGCAGTAATTAAATACATCGCAAAGTATGCAGCCAAATCAGAGAAAAGTTCACAAACATACCAACAGATGTTACTACGGTTGGCAAATATTGAAAACCCAGATGATTCTGCAACAAAGGCTTATCGAAAGCTACTAACTGAAACAATAATTGAGAGAGACATAGGAGCACAAGAAATGAGCCACATGTTATTGGAATTTCCATTGGTAGAAAGTAGCAAAAAATTTATTAATTTGAATGTCTCAACTAAAGTTTTCAAGCATGTGGTAGAAGATGTTGAAAACAATGATGAAGAACACATAGTCACATTCATAGATGCATATCAAAATAGGCCATTTTCTATGGAAGCTATATCATTGATTGATGCAACAAAATCATGAATATACAATCCGAAAAGAAAAGATGACAACAAATGGAATCCACAAAAAAGTGAAAGTATTGTTAGAGTGTTCCCCAGGTTCGCATCCATTTTGACATGTGGCTTTGAGAAATTGATCACATTTTTTTTTTCAGAATTGCTACTATACAAACCTATTCACAACATTGAAAGGGACATTGGGAATAATGATGATACAATACAGAAAAATTGGGATAACTTCAATTACAATCAATGGCATGTGCAATGGAGAATAGAAACAAAGAATGATGAAAACATTTAATTCTTGGAAACTGAAGAAAATGATATTGGGAAAGAAGAAACTATAGAAAATGAGTGGGAGATAATATCTAGGCTTCATTGTGACCAATTAATGTAAACTTGAAAGATAGAAATGCTTGGTAGGAGAGACTTAGATAAGGAGACAAATTGGTCGACTGATTATGAAGGTGAAGAATATATTGACAAGGCCATGAATTTCATTGCCACCATGAAAAGTATTGGTTCTCTCATCCATGATGATATACCACAGATTGTCAACTATCACAACCTCAACAATCAATAGGAAGAGGCACTCAATATTATCATTTCACACTACCTCACAGATGAAACAAAGCCTCCTTTATTCATGATAATTCAAGGTATGGCTGGAACATGGAAATCACATTTAATAGGTGCTATAAATGAAGCACTAAAAAATGCTTCCATGCCAAATCGATCTCCTCTACTTGTGCTTGCACCAACTAGAGTTGCTATCTTCAATATAGGAGCATCAACCATTCATTCAAGATTAAGATTACCCATAAGAGATTTTACAGGTCTTCAGGCAACAAGACTAACAACCTTCCAAGAGGAGATGACACATGTCAGATATATCTTGATTGATGAAATGAGTTTTATTGGCGAAAGGTTATTGGAGAACATAGATGCACGTATATGCCAAACTTTTCCTTCAAATGCTAATGAAAATTTCATAGGTTTGTCTTCTATGAAAGTTTTAAAAATTATAATTATTCCATTCTATTTCAACTATTGTACTATAGAAATGTTTAAATGTGAATATCATGATAGATACAAATTAAGATAATTAATAGTTCTAAAAAATGTTTATGAATATCTATTATTCTGGTTGGTGATCTTGGACAGTTGCCTCCGGTGAACGATAGGCCGCCATATAATAGTAGAAGATGGGCAAAACTTTTGTGGGAACAATTTAGAACTATTATTGCTTTGGATCATATCTATTGACAACAAGGACAAGACAATGACCAAGAATGCTTTCGATAATTGTTAGTGAACATTAGAGATGCAAAACCAACATTGGATGATTGGATGTTACTAATGACAAGGTCTTATACAATGTAATTGATACAACAAGCAACCAAGAATTTGATAGTTGCATGCATTTTTTTCAACAAACGACAATGTTCACAACCACAACAAGAAAAAATTACAATCATTAAAAAATCCAGTTGCACACAGCATTGCATCAAAAGTATAGAATGGTACTAGGAACAAAAGTGGAATGGATGATGAACTTGATGTAGAATTATTATTATTCAAAAATTCCAGAGTAATATTGACATCAAATATGTGGATAGAAGGACTTGTCAACGGAGATTTAGGAAATATAAGAAAAATTGTTTATAAACCTAGAAGTGCACTACCTTAACCAGCAACATATGTGTTAGTTGAATTTGACAATTACTCTGGATTGCCATTCGATGATCATCATTCATCCACAATTCCAATTTGAGCAATTAAAAGAGGTGGTTCTTGTCAAATACCATTGCGATTGGCATGGGCACTAATGATACACAAATCTCAAGGACTCACTCTTCAAAAGGCTACCATTGATATAGGGCCAATAGAAAGAATAGGTCTGACGTTCATGGCAATCTCTCGGATGAAAAGCTTACAGGGACTATGAATCATGCCACCATTTAGCTATGATAGGTATGAGAAATTAAACAAAGGCAAACAAGTCATCAGTAGGAAAAGAGAAGAAGAAAGGCTTCAATCCATCGAGAACAATTCACGCAAGTTTTTCTTTCATGAAGTACATCTATTTTCCACTTACTTGAATACTACTATATTATGAAAGAATGACAATATTAATTATAATTTTCTTTCTTCTCACAGGGCCCTAACATAAATGTGACAACATAAAAAACACAATTAAATTTCTATGACATCAATATCGTTATGTACAAATGAAAATGTTCATTACTCCCCTTCCATATTATAGAATAAGGTTTTAAGTGTTTCAAACCATTAATATTAAGTTTTAAGTTTTTTCTAAACTGATGTATTGTAAAATGTTAATATTAATGTCAATTGCTTTTGTTTTTAACAGGTTCTTTACATAAACCCGAAGACGTGGAGACAACTTTTACATTCATAAGTACCAATTGTAAAATGTATTCCATTGACTATCATTGGCTCAATTGTATTACCCTTCCAAATTCTATTTCTCTACTTGTGTATATGTTCAATGAATTTGTACACATGTTGGAACAAACCACACTTCATTCAGTGTTCTCAAATTTGATCATGACACGCTATAATTTTTTCGATTCATGTCCTCTACATGCACGGTGACTATGGTGATATAAAAATCATTCCGAAATTGGAGTATGTTTTACAAATGTATTATATTAATATATGAAAGTTGTTCAAATGATTTAAATAATGTTAAGTCAATTAGTTTAATAAAGTGTTTAAAATTTACAATAAAAATTCATTATTAATTGAATTAACATTAACAACTAATTAATTATTTAAATATAATCAATATTCTATTGGCAATTTTTAATGAATCTTTTAAAGTTCAGAAATTTATTATAGTGATGAAATATGCAAAATGTATTTAAATAATTTATTAAACTCAATTTATTTCTAAAAAAATAACCAATTCAAGAAACTTAATAGTATCAAATGTTAAATATTAATACCTTGACATACATGAACAAACATATGTACTCAAAATGTTTAAAATATTCTAATAGTTTTTCTCAAAATAAGTAGAAATCTATTACATAAGAATAAAGTAACCATGATATCTACCCTAACCCTACCCACGTTGGCAACCATAACCATAAATCGTAAGCATGATCCCTAGGCATGATTCTCATTAATCCTAACTCTCATCCTAACCCTACATGTACATTGTAACCCCTACGACCATAAATACTAAGCATGATTTGTATGCATGATTCTCATTAATCTTAACTCTGATCCTAACCCTAAATGTACACTGTAACCCCAAAAATTAAGCCTAAACCTAATAATACAACAACCAATTTATAAGTTGATATACTCGTGGACAATATATGGCCGGGTGTTGCTTTCCATTATGGTGAGGCAGAAGGTACTTCAAGGGGAATCACCACTCTATGGAATAAGAGCAAGCTAGACGGGTACACAGTTGGCCTTTCTCACAACTTTCTTACTACCAGGTTCACTATGAACAACTTCTCATGGTACTTTTTCAACATTTATGCTCCTAATACTAGACATGGCCGAGCTTTGGTCTGGGAGGAAATCACTACCTTCATGACTAATAATAGGGAGGCAATGTTCATGTTAGCTGGTGACTTTAACACCCCCCCTTTTCCCTCTGAGAAGTTAGGAGGTCTAACTGATTACAATGATAGCATGCTTGAATTTGCTGAATTCATTAGAAATAATGAATTACTTTATCTTGACCTTCAAGGGAATCTTTTCACCTGGTATAACAACAGAAAAGGCTCCAATCTGATTCAGGTCAAGTTGGATAGGTTTTTGATCTCTGCAAGTGGAACCTTGGAAACAATTCCTCGCTCTTGTCTCTCTCACGCACTATCTCTGACCATTCCCCAATCCTCCTTTTATGGGTTGACAAGCCAACTCTGGGCCCCATACCCTTTAGGTATGAGATTATGTGGCACTTCCATGCAGATTTCAAATAGTGTATCCAAAGTTGGTGGAACTCCCTTGTTCAAGGTTCCGCTATGTTTAGAATTGCTAAAATGTTGGAGATAATCAAAAGGGAGGTCAGAGCCTGAAGCAAATCTTCCTTTGGGGATATCTTCAAGAGAAAGAAGGAGGCTGAAACCGATTTGGACCACCTCCAGAGAACCATTACGGAGGGGACCACCTCTACGAATATCCACAAAGAGGAGGAAGGTTGGAGACAAAAATGGAAAGAAATCATGAACCTTGAAGAAATCTACTGGAAGCAAGGATCCAGAATCCAGTGGTTAATTGAGGGGGATAGGAACACCTCCTTCTTTCATAGATCTGCTTCAAAGAACAAAAGGAGGAACACTATTGGATCCATTTTCAATAACAGAAATGAGGAATTGGTGGGGAATAGCGAGATTGGCCAATGGGCTTCCCTATACTTTGCTAATGCTTACATGAATGACAGAGCCAATGAACCTACTGAGGTTAGTGATAAGCTTCTCAATCTTATCCATCAAGTCCTGAATGATGTTGATAATGAGTTGCTGATGAGCCACATGTCTAAAGAAGAAGTTAAAGAGGCAGTTTTTGCGATGACTTCCTTCAAGGCCCCTGGACCTAACGGTTTCCCTTTGACTTTCTTTCAGGTGTTCTGGGAAACTTTGAAGTATGACCTAATCAAAGCTACCAAGGATTTCATTCACACTGGGAACCTTCTGAAGAAATTGAATAACACTTTCATTGTTTTGGTGCCCAAAGTTCCTGACCCAAAGCTTATGACTGATTACTGCCCCATCAACCTATGTAACTCGGTCTATAAGATCTTCTCTAAAGTTTTTGTCAACAAAATTAAACCCCTTCTTGAAAGATGTATCAGTCCCTCTCAGAGGGGTTTTATTCTAGGCAGGCAGATTCTTGATGTAGTCATTACTACCCATGAGGTCATCCACTCCATGGAGAAAAGTTGCAACCTAGGTTTGGCTCTTAAACTTGACATCTCTAAGGCTTATGATAAAGCTAACTAAAATTTCATGTATGTTGTTCTTTCCAAGATGGGTTTCCAGGGAAGATTCATCATATTATCAAGGTGGCAGTGGAAAGTGTTCACTATTCGGTGATTCTCAATGACACCCCTTGGGGATTCTTTAATGCCGGGAAGGGTCTAAGGCAGGGAGACCTTCTCTCACCTTATTTGTTTATTATGGTGGTAGAAGTTTTGAGTAGGAACTTCTCCCATTTAATTAGGACTAGAAGTATCTCGGGGGTGAAAGTTGCTTCTACCCTTCCCTCGGTGGTTATGCATCAATTTGTTGATGACATCTTCCCATTTGGCTAGTCATCTGTAATAGAAGAAAAATAATGGAAATACTTGTTGGAGGATTATGCCCTTGCCTCAAGACAACTTATCAACTATAACAAGAGCAAAATTTATTTTTCAACACTAATAGAAATTTCCAAGGTAAACTTATGCAAATCCTCGGATGTTGTGTTGCTGATCTCCCCGATTCCTACTTGGGTCTTCCCCTCACAATTAAGGTCACCTCCCATTTCTGGGAGTTAGTCTTAGAAAGAATACAGAAGAAACTTGCTGGTTGGACTGGAAAAACTTTGAGTAGTGCAGGTAAACTCCAGCTTCTGTCGGCCTCTCTTCAAGGTGTCCCGGTCTATTTTCTATCTCTATTCAAGATATCCATTGCTATGGCTGAGAAACTTGAGAAAATACAAAGAATTTTTCTATGGATGGGGATAGAGGAAAAGTCTAGAATCATCTTAGTCAATTGGGAGGTGGTGTGCAAACCTAAGTACATGGGAGGCCTAGGGATTAGAAAATTTTCAGACCTGAACAAGGATTTGCTGACTAAAATTGGTTGGAATCTTATGAAGGACAAAGCTGACTAGAGAAAGGTCATGAGGGAAAAGTATTTTAATCACACACCCTTCTCTTCCCTCCTTTCTTCTAATGAGCTTCCACTTGGGTCTAAGATATGGAACAACATTGTCAAAAACAAGATGATGCTTAAACAGGGCCTAAAATGGCAGGTGGGCAATGGTGAGAAGATCATATTTTGGGAGGACAAATGGATTGCTGATAGGCCCTTGGCCTCTTCCTGCTTCAGTTGCCTCATGGGAACTCTCAAGGACTTGCTAGGTCCTCTTGTGATAAACTACATTTCTCCCTCTCATTGCTAGTTGAGGCTTGCTGATGGTCTGGGAAATAATACTCATTGGGACCATTTGGTTGGAGAGTTACAATCTCTTCTTGAGAAGGTCAAGATCCCCCACTTCACTCATACTGATAAGTTTTCTTGGGCTATGAATCCCTCAGGGACTTTCAGTGTTAAGTTGGCCTAAAATCTCTTGTTCACCCCTGTGAATGATTGCTATAGCTGGAGAGAAGTTTGGAACTCTCAGCTTATCCCTAAAATTAACTTCTTCTAGTGGATGACTCTACATGGGAAAATCCTTACTATTGATACCTTAAAAGGAGAGGCTTCCTGCGAGCCAATCAGTGTGTCATGTGTAATTGTACTGAGGAAAGCATAAATCATCTTTTTATGCATTTCGCCTTCGCTTCTATGGTCTGGCATAAAGTTTTACAGAAATTTAATATTGTGTGGAGCTTCTTAGAAGACTTGCAGCAGTTTATTAGCAATTGGAAGTGCCCACCCGCCGATTAGATAGTTTTGGAAACTCATCCCTCCCCATATCTGTTGGCATATCTGATAGGAAAGGAACAATCAAATCTTCTGTGAAACTAATAACTCTGTTGAAACGGTGGTTGGCATAACTGAAAAGTTCCTCAGGGAGAATGCTCTAGTCTGCAAATGGAAAACTCTGCAATCTACCCCTTTGGTGATGGATTGTGTAGTCACATAAATCTGTCCAGCTTAATTAAATGAATAATTGCTATTTATTTGATTAAAAATCCACTAGCCATCAGTTAATTAAATTAATATTTAATTAATTCATCTCCAAACATTCTTCTATTAATTAAATAAATTATTCAGCTTATTTTAATTAATTCATTAAATCAAATTCCAATCAATTAAATAAATAAAATCTATTTATTTTAATTAAAATCCCCTTTTCCTCTTTTAAATAAATTAAATAAAACATTTATTTAAATCATTATCCCCCCCACTTGCATTTTCCTACAAATGCAACTTGCACACATTTATTGAAATAAATGAATTTTTATTTTAATAAAATCCTATTTTCCCTCACCCACCAAATCCACTTGCAAAATCTAATCCCCTTCTAGATTCTTCTAACCCCTTCCTAATTAGTCTAATCCATTCTCTAATTATTGTCACATTCCTAAGCAAAGGGAAGTCACTTCTCAAAGCCTAAAAGTCTTTGATAACCATTAAAGGCTTTCAACCTTCAACCACCAAAATCCTTAAAGTCTTTGAAAACCATTGAAGGCTTCCAACCTTCAACCACTTAATCCCCAAAGTCTCCAAAAACCATTAATGGTTAACCCAAACCCTTCCACATGGTTAAAACATTTGTTTTGACTCAACCCCTACCTAACCCAAGGGTCTCATCAAGCCTTTAATGCTTTGACCATGATTATCTCTTAATCATTTGCACAAAGGTTTATTCTTGGATTAATTCCTAATCCAGTGGATAATCTTAATTTAGGCTTGACCCTTAGCCTTTAGATAACCATGAGGTCTTCTCAGGCCTTTAATGCCTCCAACCTCTTCTTTCAACCCAACCCTATGTTGACACTTGTCACCATTTTATTGGTGCAAATTGTGCACATGGATCCCCAACTTTCAAGCTTGACCCTTGATTAAACCTTTCAATCCTGGCCATCCATTGCTCCATTTTTCCTATAAATAGAGCCCATTCCTTCATAATCCAGATCCTGAAAACTTGTATGCATCTAAGCTATAGACATTTTAGAGAGCATTTTAGCATAAACAATCTAACATCTTGTCTTTTTGGTTAAAATATATCATTTTAGCATTAGTATTAGCTTTTTTATTTCACATTTAGAGCTATACTACAATCTCAATCCTCCATAAGCATCCATAGTGCAAAAAGCTGCTGAGAGCTACACTATTTTGGAACTTGGAGAGGAGAGGAGCAAGGGAGAAGAAGCTAAGGCCATGCTAAGAGGTAGTTGGAGATGTCTCATGATCTTTGTTCTACTTATTAGATATATTAGCATGTCTCTTTGTGTCTCTTTTGGTATGCCTTCATATGTTTAGTTTTAGATTGACTAACGCTAATGTTTTGTATGTTTTTGTGTTCTTTGATCTTAGACTAACCTTGTGCCATTTACGAGGGCATCATTTGGTGAACCCGACGTGAATCGGAACACTTCAACAAACAATTATTTTTTTGACAACTAACATATTTTGCTTGTTGAAAGTGCCACACAGGTCGTGCTTCGGCGCTAATGAACACATTTTAGCGCTATCGAAACAATTTCTTTTAGCGCTATTGTCCCTAAAATAGCGCTATTGAAAAAGTTTCAGCGCTATTGACAACATTCTGGCGCTTTTGTCACAATTCTAGCGCTATTGAAACACTTCTGGCACTTTTGACCTCTCAGAATTTTCTATTCTTTCAGTGCTACGATGTAAATTAGCGCTTCTATAAGCGCAGACTAGTGCTATTGTATAAATTAGCGCTTCTGTCTAAAAAGCAGACTAGCGCTATTGCGACAGAATGTTGTCCAAGTCGCTTTGTAACCAAAAAATTGAGTATCTTAGGCTTGTGGAAGCCCCCCTTGAACATTGATTTTTACTAACTTGTTTTTGTTCATGCAGGTTAACAACCCAACATAAAAATCACAAAATTGACATTTAGTGCTTAAAAAGAACTTGAAAAACACAAAAAAAAATATTCATTGTTTTCTAGTTAGGACCCATTTTCTTTTGGTGCTTAAAATCAACAACACAAATTTGATTTCATTGCATCAATTTGGACCTAAAATTTACAATCCACACTTCGAAATTTTGGTGCAAATAAAATACACAATCCACTTGTTTTGAGTTTTGCAAACAAATTTTACTTCAAGCAAAAAAAAAACGTGTTTTTCATTAAGTTGACCAGGATTTCCAAATTTTTAGATTACAACACATTTTGCCATTGAAGTTAAAACGAACACCATGACTGTTGGAGCAACATCTCCAAATAGTTAGATAATATTTGCAATGATGGATTAAAAAGAACAAGTGAATTTCGTGTTTGGCATGCTTGTGCACAAAAGTCAGTCGAGTGGACCTACCTCTAACACACACTATCCTCTCCCTTGGCTCTTGTGGTCCTAGGTGCAAGAGAAAAGTGTTAGTAACACTCAAAATTTTATCTTTTTAAGAGAGGCCTGCCAAGGGATTGATACTCTTGGGAACGACCTCGAGCGGTAAATCCTTCGAGCCGCTATAGAAATTAGGTGAGAGCGAAAGCTGTAGCCTTGGGTATAGCTGTTCCTACAGTGTAACTGACCGAAAGGACAAATGGGCCCCACCACCAGTTACAAGGCTCTTAAGTGAGTCACTGCAAAATGAACTTATGTCCAAAGCCATCGAACATGACTAAACACCTTTAAGTAGTAGCCCACCTGTTCTATTGATTGAGGATATTTGAGATATAATTTAGTGCAAGAGCATAGATGGTTTTGCTCCCAAGATACTCACCATACATATTTCCTTGAGTAGAAACATAGCTTTTTGAAAAGTCAATTGTGGCTTGATAAAAGTGGTGACTCCCCCATCATAGGGATCATCTATTTGTTATGCTCGTGCAAGACTTAGTATATCACATCCTTACCTGCCACGGTGGGATTCATAAGGTATGTAGTACCAAAGTCGAAGAAATATCAAGATGTGGGCTAAATTTATCACAACTGGCCATTTGACCTTAGGGATAAAAAGTGTTTGAAGTGTGTTCGTTTTAAAGACCTGGTGCAAATTGAGCCAACTTCAGGCTTTGGAAATACACCTTAAAATACATCTAAAGGAAGGGTCATATCAAAGTCCAAGGATTGGGTTGATCTAGACCCATACTCATTTGTGCCTTTTAGGCAACATTCTTGTGTTTGTGTGCTTGCTTTGTTTTCTTGTCAAAGAAAAATCAGAAAATCACTTCCCAAAAACAAAGTATTCATCCAACCAAACATCTGTCAAAACAACCAAAAACATCAAAAACAAAGTGCAAACAACAAAGAGTCAAATTTTATGACCATTCTTCACATCTTGCGAAAGAAGAAGTGTCATCAGAATATCAACTTGAAAAGAAGACCATTAAGCTCAAAGGCTTTGATCAAGAGGAGGAAATTCTTCTATATCAATTGATAAATCTTTGTCTCCCATAGAGTCTTTCTACATCGCATGCGTCTCTACCTTCAAGGCAAAACAAACGAATTTGATTCCGAATCATTAAACCGCAGAGCTTTTATGCAATATAGAGCTCTAAGTTATCACAAAAATCAAGGAGGAAAGATTAATCCCAACTTCTTCCCAAACATCTGTATCACCTACAACACAGCTCGAGAAGTGCTACCAATGCCTGAAAGGGAAGAAGTAGAGTTTGTTCCATTTGTAACATAAAGTTTTTTATTGAAAGTTGAAAACAAAACATCCATCATCTCATTCATACATCATTATTCCATCATCAATCCATCCCAAAACTCTCAAAACATTAAGAGGTTCTTGTCCCAAGTTCTCTTTTAGATATTACTTGAAATCAAACACATCACATCACTTTTAGATTGTTTCTACATCTAGGATAAGCTCATCCTAAGAGACACATCTAACGCAGGTTAAAACTAGTTCATGAGTGAATCCTCTCATTGCTAGGTAGTTACAATCTATAACACATCTCAGATTTCTCTACACCTTATCACATCCAAACTTATCAAACAAGCAAGCAATTCAAAAAAGGAATTTCGGTTACATCTACCTTAGAGTGCTAGAGATCTACATACAACACAAATCACTAATCATCAATCTTTCATCAAAAACTCATCATCATCTTCAATCAACTTCAACACAAACTTGCAAACAAAATGGCTCAAACCCGATCGCGATCAAGGCAACGAGAAATAGAAATTGAGGAAGAAGAGGACAACCTCAATGAATTTCAAGAAGCACTTGGAGGAAATGTAAATGATGAAAACCCAAGTACTCCCACTCCTTCAACAATCGAAAGGGTTCAGCATAACCCTCACTTTAACAGATTGTTTGATGAAATACTCAGGAGCAATGCGGATGCTCACTTCTTAAAACTCGCTCAAGAAGGAGCCAAACTCCCCTCTGACTTTGATCTTGCCCAATTAAGACAAGCATCAGAAAGACAAAGTCGCCATGAGGAGGAAAGAGGTAGAAATCACATCAGATATAACATTCCTCGAGGTAATCCACCACCTCCTCCTCCAAATGAAATGGAGATGTTGCGGCAACAAGTCAAGAATCTCGCCCAACAACTTCATAGTGGTGTTAAGACCAATCAATTCTCACTTAATGACATCTATCCCTATCCTTTTGATAGGAATCTTTATATGTCACCCTTTCCATGCGGGTTCGAAACACCAAAATTTGAAAAATATAGAGGAAAGGGAGATCCCCGTGATCATGTCAGAGAATTTCATTCCACTTGTCTTGAAGTGGCATATGAAGACACATACCTAATGCGCCTCTTTCCCCAAAGCTTGGGAGGAACAACCACATCATGGTTTTCCCGACTACCAGGTAGCATTAGAACATTTGAGGAACTGATCCAGAAGTTCCTATCTCATTACTCTTATAATATTGAACGCGACATCACCATGGCTGATCTATGCAACACCAAACAAAAACCAGGTGAATTATTCTCAATATTCCTGCAACGATGGCGCCAAATATCTAGCAGACGTTCTCTTCAGTTACCTGAACGAGAACTAGTGGAAATTTTCATTTCCAACTTAAACGAAGAAATGGAATTTCACCTGGATGTCAAAGACACGGACTCTTTTAACAATATGATCACCAAGGGTATAAAATGTGAAAGGGCACTCATCAAAAAAGGACTCATCAAAATCTTTAATGAACCAAAAGATGGTCCTCGCCCGCGCTTCAATAGTGATAAACCAAACTTCTAGGACAAGAATAAGAATATCGTCAACGATGGGGTTGTGGATGCTCGAACTATCCAAAATGCACAACCCGTGGTTCGATTTGCAGGACAAAATCCTCCACCACAAAATAACACAAATGTTCCTTCCAATCAAGGTCGCATCACATCTCATGATGAACCAAGACCTTGTCAGCAAAAACAGAAATGCACATACACTCCCTTAGGGGAACCCATTGAAACAGTGATGCAACAACTCATTTCTCAGAATTTGATCACTCTACCTAAACTATCCAACTATGAGCCTCAGGTCAAACCAGCATGGTGGAGAGATACTGAACACTGTGAGTTCCATCAAGGAAGAGGACACAAGACAAGTAATTGTCACCGATTGAAAAATCTCATTCAAGATCTTATTGATCGAGGAGAAATTGAGATTGAAGGACATGACCCAAAAACGACCAATAATGATCATCTGATGTTCAAGAAACCACTTCCATCACAAGATCAAAGGGGTCCTTCCACTTCCCGATGAGGCACTGATACCATTGATTATACGCAGGCTGCGTATAACTACACTGTAAATCACCTGTATGATGCCAGTGAACAAATTGCAACTATAACCTTCAAAAATCCCACCTCAAATTGCAATGTTGTTACACGTCGTGGCAAGGTCACCATCAAGGCAGCTCCACAGGGCACCACCTCCATCCCAAAGCAATACAATCTTGTGGAATAATTAGATAAAACGCCTGCACTCATATCCATTTTAGAACTATTACGCCTATCGCCATCTCATAAAACAATCTTGGATCAAGCACTCCAAGAGGCGTCAGTCCTTGCAAACCTGAATACGGACCAGTTTCAAGCCATGGTTGGAAATCTAAAGTCATCACCTTGTCTCACTTTTTCTAAAAGTGACAACTCTTCTTTCCAACAACCTCATAATGCTTCGCTACACATTGAAGGCTTTATCAACCAACACAGGATCAAGCGAGTCTTGATAGATAATGGAGCAGGCCTAAACATTTGTACACTACAATTGGTCACAGCATTGGGATATGCAATAGAATCAGTGGATCCTCGCAAGAAGATCAACATCAAGGCCTATGATGATGCAGAGCGTTCATCCAAAGGAGCTGTGGTACTACCAATCCGAGTTGGCCCTATGGTAAAGCATATAATTTGTCAGGTTCTGGACCTTCCTCTGCCATATAATCTATTATTAGGGAGACCTTGGATACATGCCATGCAAGCTGTTCCATCTACCTACCATCAATGTATCAAGTTCCCACATAATGGTGTAGAGATCACAATCCTGGGTGATGCAAATCCCTTTGCATTTTGCCATAATATCAGCCATCAACCGGAGATTACTGTTCCTAATAATAGGGAAGCCATTTCTTCCACATCATATGTAAATCCTGCCTCTCTTGCCAGTTCAAACACCCCTATACCCAAGCAAGAAAAGCTTAAGATGAAAGTTGCAGAGGAAGGTCCTGGGGAATATAACTTGAGTCAGCTCTTTTGTGTGGGACAAATGCCCACTTCTCCTAGAACACATGGTAAACCACAGCAGTTACTCCAGCAACCACTAATCACGCCAGCATGTGCCTTGACGCCTTTTGTCCTTGGAAAGAGTCAAGAGGAAGAGACACAAGATGAGGACCTAGCAGAATGGATCTATAAAGATCCCATCACCATTGATAAACCGCAAGTTACACTTCCTACGGAACAGTATGGCAAAGGCCTCCTCATTATGCAAAGAATGGGATATGATGGTCAGAGTGCTTTGGGATACTGCAAACAAGGACGACATGAACCTCTGCTACCAGAATTCAAGCCCAAAGGTAATACCGGCCTAGGCTTTGAAAAAGAGATCCTTC
Organism: Cryptomeria japonica; assembly: GCF_030272615.1. Taxonomy (NCBI): domain Eukaryota; kingdom Viridiplantae; phylum Streptophyta; class Pinopsida; order Cupressales; family Cupressaceae; genus Cryptomeria; species Cryptomeria japonica. The sequence continues at coordinate 325,467,073 of NC_081408.1, read as the reverse complement.
CTAAACTCAGATTCAAAGGCAAACCCAGCAAACCATTTTGCCCACCTACTGCAAAGAGGACACCTTTTATAATCAAAGCACCATCAAGAACCATCCCCACTGCCCCATCAAGGCTCACAACTCCACCGCAACCATCACTAGTGCCAAACATCCCGCCAATCGAACCAGTCATCCCATCCGCAGCAGTCATCACATCAATAAAACCATTCATAGCAGCAACTATATTGAAACCCACAGCAACATCTCTGGCACTAGCCATTCCAACAGAAGCCACTAAATCAACACTGCCGATACTTTCAGCAACAAAACCTTTAATCCCCATCACAGTTCCTGCAGCACCGGTCACTACAAAGGTACATAAACCGATCACGCCTGCAGTATTCAACTCCAGCGACATCCCAGTATGGTATAGCAATCAGATGCTGGAAAGTGATTCAGAGACCGACTCACATGAGTGGGAATTTGATTCTGTATAGCTTAACACTTCAGATGAGGAAGACACATCACCACCTCCGCCACGCAAAGACATCCCTGTTTACAGAGAAGCACAGATAAAGACCACTTGGGTACCTGAGCTGGAAATATCTTCCACAGACCCTACATCTCATCCTACGCCTGATTCTGACAAGGAGAGTACCATCAATGACCTTCACCACACTATCTTAACCCTCACTGATACATCTCCCGCACTTAACCTAATCGATGAAGTAATGCCCATTATCCACCCTGAACTCATCGAATGGAACCAATCAAATCCCCCATGTCTTGACCTCTTCCAAAACGATGAGGCTATCATTGACTTTTTGGAATTAAGGGATAATCTACCAAGCAAGGATCACAAAGATGGATTTGCCATTGAACTTAATAGCGCAGCATACTTCGGGGTGGATGCCAAACCCTTCAGCTGCAAAAATATAACATTAAAACATGGATCTTCTAGTGAAAACCACACTGTGGCACTGTTTGATCCGACAAAAGTAAAAAGAAAGAGCATATCCAACGGTGAAAACCTCTCTGAGGCGCCTGAGGATGAAGGGTTTGACATTCTCCCTGCTAGTACACAACAGGAATGATCAACGATTCTTATCGAGGAAACCAAAGAATACAATGTGGGGACTCCTGAAAACCCTCATATCATACATTTGGCATCTCTTCTCACTCCAGAGGAATAGCCTCAATTTATAGAGTTCTTCCAGAAACGTCAGATCAACTTTGCATGGTCATATGCAGACATGCCTGGGCTTGATCCTGATTTAGTTATGCATCATCTCACAGTAGCAAAAGGAGCCAAACCTGTCAAGCAGAAGCTTCGTAAGATGCATCCTCAGATTGCTGTGCTAGTCAAAACAGAACTCAAGAAACTCCTAGATGTTGGTTTCATTAGACCAATTGATTATGCAGAATGGATCTCCAACATTGTGCCAGTTGGCAAACCAAAAGGGGGCATCCGCATTTGTACTGACTTCAGAGATCTGAATAAGGCATGTCCTAAGGATGACTTCCCTCTACCAAATATCGACATCATAGTAGATTTGACAGCAGGACATGCCATGCTTCCACTCATGGATGGCTTTTCAGGATACAATCAAATAAAGATCGCACCAGAGGACCAACATAAGACAGCCTTCACATGTCCATGGGGCACATACTGCTGGAATGTAATGCCTTTCGGTCTAAAGAATGCAGGAGCGACCTATCAATGAGCAATGACCACCATCTTCCATGACATGATGCATACTATGATGGAAGATTATGTGGATGATTTACTAGCAAAATCACTCACTAGAGATGGACATCTCCACATCTTAGATCAAATCTTTGATAGACTGGAACAATACCATGTTCGACTCAACCCAAAGAAATGTGTCTTTGGAGTGACCTTCGGGAAGCTTCTAGGATACATTGTCTTAAGCAAAGGTATTGAGGTCGATCCAGCAAAGGTTAAGGCAATCATGGACATGCCACCTCCAAAGAATATCAGTTAGCTAAGGACACTACAAGGACGGCTTCAATCCATCCGCAGATTCATTGCACAATTGGCTGATAAGTGTCACCCATTCACACACCTGCTACACAAGAACATCCGCTTTTAGTGGGATGACAGATGCCAACAAGCATTTCAGGCACTTAAAGACTATCTCATGAATCCACCATTGTTGATGCCACCAGATCCAAGTAGACCGTTGTTACTTTATATCTCAGCGACAAGTACAACATTAGGTGTATTGCTGGCACAACATAATGCAGAAGGTAAAGAGTGTGCTGTATACTACATCTCTCGCACACTGGTTGGCTATGAACTCAATTACACACCTATTGAGCGAGCTTGCCTAGCAGTAATCTTGGCAGCCACTAAATTGCGGCACTATCTGTTGACGCACAAGGTACAACTCATTGCAAGGATTGATCCACTCAAGTATTTACTCAACAAAGCAGCATTGACAGGTCGCTTGGCCTAATGGGTGATGATTCTAAGTGAATTTGACATTGAGTATGTGGACCGGAAAGATATCAAAGGTCAAGTCATTGCAGATCAGTTGGTCGATGCGCCCCTCATAGGTGATCATCCTCTCATTTCCAATTTTTCAGATGAAGAGATATTCATGATCACAACAGCACAACCATGGAAATTATACTTTGATGGTTCATACACTAGGCACAGCTCGGGGGCAGGCATTCTGTTTATCACACCTTAGGGTGATAGCATTCCGAAGTCTTACAGGCTCACATTTCCATGCACAAACAACATAGCAGAGTATGAGGCCTTGATCACAGGACTTAGGTTAGCCGTACAATGAAAATTACAAGAACTACAAGTATATGGCGATTCCCAACTAGTCATTCGACAAACAACAGATGAGTATCAGACCAAAGATGATAAACTCATGCCATACAAGCAAATGGTGGACAATCTAAAGACATCATTTACTACTATCACTTTTGAGCAGATACCAAGAGATCAGAATCGAGCTGCTGACGCCATGGCTACCATCGCATCTCTCTTAGATCTTCCACAGAATTCAACACGCTACGAGTTCTTGGTAGAACAACTTTGGATCCCTGCTTATGATATCCCCGAATCTGAAATGATATGTCGCCTTGTCGGTTCTAAATCCCCATGGTATGGTGAATTCTACACCTATCTCCGCGATCACACCCTTCCTCCTGACCAATGAAATAACCAACGAAAAACCTTCATTCGCCAAACTGCTCGATATACCATTATTGCCGAAACCCTATACCGACGTAGTCTTGATGGTACTCTCCTTTGATGTCTGGAACAAAATGAGATAACAAAGGCTTTGGAAGAGGTCCATGAAGGAATTTGTGGGACTCGCTCAAGTTGTCCGTCACTAGCCAAGAAACTCATGCGAGTTGGATACTATTGGCCATCTATGGAAAAGGATTCCTACTACTTTGTCAGGAAATGCAAGAAATGTCAAGTTCACGGTGACCTGATACATGCACCAGCACAGGAACTGCAACCAATCACAACACCATGGCCTTTTTGTCAATGGGGCCTTAACCTTGTGGGTAAGATTCATCCATCTTCATCCAACGGCCATAAATTCATTATTACCACCACCGAATATTTCACCAAGTGGATTGAAGCTGTTCCACTTACCCAAGTCACCGGCAAGCAGATCGCCTCATTCATCCTCAACTACATCATCTGCCGGTATGGTGTACCCATGTCCATCATCACAGATAATGGTCTTCCTTTCAAAAATCAGGATGTCCGTGAACTTTGTGAGAAATTTCATATCCAACATCGCTTTTCCACTCCCTATTACCCACAAGGCAATGGTCAGGCCGAAGCATCCAATAAAAACATACTGAGGATCCTAAAGAAGACAGTCAATGATGTCGGCCTTGATTGGCATGTTCAATTGAATCCAGCATTATGGGCATATCGGACTAGCATTCGAACCCCTACAGGCGCAACTCCCTACTCATTGGTCTATGGTGCTAAAGCTATCTTACCTATTGAGGTCGAGATACCATCCTTACGGGTTTCCTTGCACAACCTCATCGATGATGAAGCCTACAGAGTCTCACGCCTTCAGGACTTAGAGTTACTTGATGAAAAGCGACAAGCTGCATATAATCATCTCAAAGCCTATCAACAGCGCATGAGCAGAAGCTACAATCACCGAGTTAGATCTCGTACATTTGAGGTAGGTGATCTTGTTCTTCGAGAAAATCCTCACAACCAACCAAATAGAGAACATCAAGGCAAGTTTGAATCAAACTGGGTGGGCCCATATGTTGTCACTGCTGTATTCGGGTCTGGGGCATATCAGTTGGCTACATCAGAAGGAGAACCGCTCGCAGATCCAATCAATAGCATGCACCTCAAAAGGTTTTATACTTAAGGTGTATAAGGCATCAGGTTCCCTTGCATATCAGAAAATACCAAAAACATTCAGAAAAATATCCTGAAGAAATACAAAAACATTCAAAAAAAGTAAAGAAAAATCATGCATCCAAACGGTGAACAACCACTCCGGTGGCACCTTAGGTAAGTGCGATGGTGAAAACCTGGCAAACATGCGCCACTCGTAAAGGCAATGGCTCCATTATCTTTTCAGACTTGTTGCAATCACATTTACTTCATACATACATCCATCCATCCAAAGCCATGGCTTGTTATTCATCTGTCATTAAGCAAGTACTCCATGCGTCTAGCATCCCACCTTTTCATAGTCAGGTCTAAAAAACTGGGGGCAATACCCTTAACCTATTGATGGAAGTGGATTCTACATTGTCTTATGTGTCATTACGTTCTTCATTCGAGCAATCATCAAAATAACAAAAACATTCAAAAATGTCTCATCAAAATCCAAAAACATTCAAAAATGTCTCATCAAAATCCCAAAACATCGCAAAACCATCGAAAATCACACAAAAAAAAATGGCAACACATTGTACATATTCATCTACGTAGATACAAAACAAACATTGACACAATACTCACACAATGACCACTTATCGATCGACCAAAACAAACCACATCAACAATCCAAACTGTCTTTAAACAAGGATGCATCCTTCCTTACCAAAACAAAGACAAAAGTGACGTTTTCTTTGACAAGAAAATTATGTTAAAGCTATCAAATACTTGGTTGATTTGTGAGTACAATCCTTTGTTTATCTGTATCGGGATCTTTTCAGCATTGTTTTATATCACTTGCGCATTATTTCCGATGAAGTTCTGGGGCATGTACTAATGGTGTCTATGTGGGAAGTTCACTAAGCTACATGATCTTATGCCAAATGCAGTCATAGATCACTACGGCTTGCTGACTATAGCGTATACCTCGACCATATGAGCATGAACCATTACCAAGGATCCTTATTCTTTATTCTTTATGTATATGTACTGTTTGGTTACAGGTACAATACTCATCCTTTGGTTCCTCTTCCTCCAAAATTGGATAAAGGTTTTATTTCTTAAGTACGGTATGCACTTGTCTCAGGATCTGATCAGCCTAAGATCAAGGAGGACGATCCAAGTCATGCACGAAAGGAGATAATCCTTGTCTGTTCCGCAAGCAATACTCTGGTCGACTTGACCCTTATATCAAGTCGTTTGTATTAACTTGCTATATTAAAATCCATGAAAGAAATACTCAGGTCATCTTGAATCATTGTGTCAAGATGCTTGTATTCTCTTCCAACATTTTTAAAGCTCAATGATGAAAATAGAGCACTATGGATCGTCATCTCATCTCATCTGTTTATACATTGCATTCCGTTGCATATCACCCACCCATTCATTCATATGTAGGATTTACACGCAACAAATGACCAATAAAAGCTGATCTTGGATACAATCACGACCAAGTACTCTGATACATCATCAATGCATCACGCAAAGTCTGACAAACCTTGCATTCCTCATAATCATATCATCCTCACATTTAGTTGCCTCTTGCATTAAATGTTTAGTTATATCTTGCATTAAACATTCATGTCACTTTTAACTTTGCATATCGTTCATTTTAGACATTAAATTTTCATTAATCATTATTTGCATCATTACATTGATCATAAATAAATAGATCCATTTAGGGGATTAAATTGTCTTTGATTATATTTAGTCCTTTACTCAGCATTCATATAGTATTGATTATTCGTCATCATTTCATTATCCTTTATCATTTATCATTGCATCCATTCGTTTATAAATTAACACATTGCACTCATTCATCCAGTTATTAAAGTATTTTATTATGCTCATTTTAGGAGTCATTCACATCGCATTCATTATCCTCTTTTTTATTGCATTAAGGTGCAGTTATTACAAATATTAGTTATAGTATCATCACATTTTTCATATTTTAAGCATTTTAGATTCATAAGTTCATTTGTTTCTAAAAACATTGGTTCATATTTAAATATCCATTATATAAATACATTCATTTACACATTATCATATAAACATTTGTACTTTACATTTGTTTATCCATATTACATTCATCTAAACACATCTAGATGCATATTCATACATAAATGTCATTCATTCAAACCATTGCATTAACATTATCTCATCATTATATCGCAATAGGAAGCATCAAAAATCCTGTTCATACATCACGCATCAGTATATATCATCATCATGGCATTACCTACATAAAGCATTACATCAAAAATCAAATACATATATAAACCTGCATTCATATGTCAGTATCCCACATCATAAATCATCATAAAAACATGCATATAGGAAATATCTCATCAAATGCATACATATAGACATATCCATCTAAGTAGTATATATCATCATCATGCATAAACATCCATACATAAATCAAATGCATATCATCACAATATGGGATCTCCTCATATATATCATCTCATATATAAGAGTACAATGAAGTCTACAAAATCGGCTATCAAGAGCCATCCAAGATACAGTCCATAAATAGACAATGATACAATATATATATGCAAAAATGCTCTCTCAAATGCCGCTCTGGCCAGATGCTGTACCACCACCACCTCTACCTGCTCCACCACTGGTACCTGCACCACCTGATCCATCTCTCCGTGGAGGTCTCATCGAACCCCCACTCCCTCCTGCATCCCCTGATCTCTCCTGTTGTAGAGGACCCATCACACCCCCACTGCTCTGCATCCTCTATGATCGCTCTGATCTCGTCTGCTGCATCTAGGTATAACTGAGAGCTCGCTGACTGAGTGGCACCACCTGCTCATATAAACCTCGCCAGTACTCTATCTTAGCCTGTGCTCACCCAAACTGCCTCATAATCTCCCCTGTAGGACCCTGTGCTCCTACTCCCGCTCGGACTCTCTCCTGCAGCTCCGCCAATCTCTCCATCGCAGTATCTCTCTCCCGCAGCACCATCGTCAGCTCTGACTCACGTGCAAATAGCTGCACATCCCTAGCTGCTACCTCCTCCTCTAATCTCTCTACCTAGGTCTACAAATAACCTATCATATCATCCCACAGATCCCTAGTAGCTCCCTCTCCTGTGTCCATGGCTGCCGCACCTGTATCACCCCCTCCAGTAGGTCCCTCCCCTGCACCACCCTCCCCTGCCCCTGTATCCATCGGGATCTCTCTCTCCATCCCCCTCCCACTCAGCTGCACTCCTCCCTGCATCAAAGGTCCCTGCGATATCTGAAGAGGTAGTCCACCTCTCCCTCTCCGCTGCCTCGGCATCCCCAACCCACCTCCATCTCCTCCACCTCCTCCACCACCTCCATCTCCTCCTCCTCCTCCACTTCCTCCTCCTACTCCTCCTCCACCTCGACCTCCTGCTCCCCGTCCTCGTCCCCGTCCCCTCTCATCCTCAAAAGATGGGATCGGCTCTGCCGGGTCTGATATCCGTCGGATCGGGTGCACCGCCTGATACTGTGTATACTCATCTGTCACCCCTGCATCAATGACCCTCGGTCGTAGGTCCCATGGCCTCGCCTGCAGTGTCCGAAACTCTGCCAGTGCCTGATCATACGGTAGCACTGGACCCCATGCATACCGCTCCCGAATCACTCGTGTATACTCCCCTGATCCGCTAGGCAGTCCTTGCTGCCGTCCGAACTGCCTCATCACTCGTCCCGGCACCTGTCTCTCTACATGATAAGAGGTCCTCCCAATGAGGAATTGGGTCATGAAGACATAAGGTAGTGCCTCCGCATCATCCTCCCATGGCTCACACTCCAAGTATGGCTGCCAGATCACTGCATCCAAGTCATCCAATGCTCACCGCCACCACTCTAACTTCCCCAAGTGGGGCTAACTCATCATGCCACTGTACATAAACATGTATGGCTGGTCCACGGCTCGGAATCTGAGACTCACTAGTTGAGTCACTGGAAGGTGCTCCCATGCCAACACATGTAGCAGCGTCATGCCCACTGCTAAAGAACCCCTCCCTCAGTATACTACCTCGTGGAGCTCCTGATACATGTGCGCTAACATGCACGGCCCCCAGGCAAATCGGGTCCCCTCAGTCATCATCATCTCTATAACCTGTCCCCATCCCACCGCCAATCTATGTGACCGCCTGTCTGGACACAAAAGTCCTCCCACAATCCCTGACAACACTGCTGGAAGGGGCTCATATAGTGCCGCTATATCCTCCCATGCGATCGAGCCATCGTCAATGTATACATCATCATCAAATATCCTCTAACATGACACCATCCCCCAGGATCTATCGTATGTCACCAGCTCCCCCCGAATCAGAATCTGAAGGATACGCCACACGTCCTCCAAAGTCACCATCATCTCTCCCTGGGCTAGATGAAACGTGCATGTCTCACTGTGCCATCGCTCTGCCAAGGCTGTAATCAGGCCGTGATTCATCCAAATCACGGGCATGTGCATCACCTCATACAACCCAGTCGTTGCTATACAATCAATCTCTATCTGCGTCAATCGGTCCCGCAACCCCTGTGTCGCAGGATGGCACTCGCATAACTGCAACACGCGCAAATCCTCCTGCACATAGACATTCATCAATCACCATCAGTTGTTTTGTTTTCAAACTTTCTTAAGTTTAAACCTAGACTATCATCAGATACTTTGATCAAGTATCTTCGGGTCTCCACAGGTAAGCAATCATGGCCACCTAGACTTCAACAGGCATTTATCCTAACAAATGACCTAAGTCTCATCGGGCTGCTATGGTTCAAAACAACTCCCACTTCACCTCGCCTTCCATCAATCATTGGCATCAGGAGATTTATTTTGTCCAAAACTGGGGCATCTCGTTATCCTAAGGCAAAAGCGCTATTTTATTTACAAAAGCGCTAGTTTTCCACAATAGCACTACAACCCTAGCAACTATGCTCAAAAAGCTCTACAAAAGTGCTACAAAAACAAAAGCGCTAAACCCACTATACAATAGCGCTATTACACATCAATAGCGCTCAATTAACCCTACCATACCGCTACTTGGTCAAGTGCACTAAAACTTGCATACATTAGCACTAATGAATACAAAAGCGCTCACACTAGAGCACAATAGCGTTATTGTGGCACAATAGCACTAATTCATGGAGAAAAAGCGCTAAAACCATAGTTCCAGTGCTCTTGCTCCGACTTGACTTGGACTCAGCTAAAAACCTATCAAAAATGCATAAAAAGTAAGTTTTCAAATTTGCGTACCGCTGGTCCGTAGTCGTCTGGGCGCTAGAACCGTCGGACTCGCTCGAATCTATGCTTAGTGATCGGAATCGGCATAATAGCTCCTCCTTGCTCCTCCAAATGTCACTATCAGAGCTCTCGTTTTCAACTAGTCGCGGTCACAAATGATCCTATTTTCACCCATTTCACCCCATTTATACCCTCCGTCATCACCGTAACTTCGCCCCGCTCATCGCCGTGGTCCCCGTGAACTTCCTGAGCCCCCCATTTCTCCATGTTTCCCCCGATTTCTCCTATTTTTCACCAGTATACCTAACTTCTTCTCTTCTATCACCCTGCCAATTTTCATTCTTTTTTGAGAGATCGCTCGATTTTTCAAAATTTTTCGGCCCATCTCTCAAGGGGGCATACCACCCATTAAATTTACATTTTATGGGGCATTTCTTCACACCTATTTTTCTTTCTTTGAAACGACGCGATAAACTGCACCGTCTCAAAGAGGGGCAAATGTAGTCACATAAATCTGTCTAGCTTAATTAAATGAATATTTGCTATTTATTTGATTAAAAATCCACTAGCCATCAGTTAATTAAATTAATATTTAATTAATTCATCTCCAAACATTCTTCTATTAATTAAATAAATTATTCAGTTTATTTTAATTAATTCATTAAATCAAATTCCAATCAATTAAATAAATAAAATCTATTTATTTTAATTAAAATTCCCTTTTCCTCTTTTAAATAAATTAAATAAAACATTTATTTAAATCATCATCCCCCCCACTTGCATTTTCCTACAAATGCAACTTGCACACATTTATTGAAATAAATGAATTTTTATTTTAATAAAATCCTATTTTTCCTCACCCACCAAATCCACTTGCAAAATATAATCCCCTTCTATATTCTTCTAACCCCTTCCTAATTAGTCTAATCCATTCTCTAATTATTGTCACATTCCTAAGCAAAGGGAAGTCACTTCTCAAAGCCTAAAAGTCTTTGATAACCATTAAAGGCTTTCAACCTTCAACCACCAAAATCCTTAAAGTCTTTGAAAACCATTGAAGGCTTCCAACCTTCAACCACTTAATCCCCAAAGTCTCCAAAAACCATTAATGGTTAACCCAAACCCTTCCACATGGTTAAAACATTTGTTTTGACTCAACCCCTACCCAACCCAAGGGTCTCATCAAGCCTTTAATGCTTTGACCATGATTATCTCTTAATCATTTGCACAAAGGTTTATTCTTGGATTAATTCCTAATCTAGTGGATAATCTTAATTTAGGCTTGACCCTTAGCCTTTAGATAACCATGAGGTCTTCTCAGGCCTTTAATGCCTCCAACCTCTTCTTTCAACCCAACCCTATGTTGACACTTGTCACCATTTTATTGGTGCAAATTGTGCACATGGATCCCCAACTTTCAAGCTTGACCCTTGATTAAACCTTTCAATCCTGGCCATCCATTGCTCCATTTTTCCTATAAATAGAACCCATTCCTTCATAATCCAGATCCTGAAAACTTGTATGCATCTAAGCTATAGACATTTTAGAGAGCATTTTAGCATAAACAATCTAACATCTTGTCTTTTTGGTTAAAATATATCATTTTAGCATTAGTATTAGCTTTTTTATTTCACATTTAGAGCTATACTACAATCTCAATCCTCCATAAGCATCCATAGTGCAAAAAGCTGCTGAGAGCTACACTATTTTGGAACTTGGAGAGGAGAGGAACAAGGCAGAAGAAGCTAAGGCCATGCTAAGAGGCAGTTGGAGATGTCTCATGATCTTTGTTCTACTTATTAGATATATTAACATGTCTCTTTGTGTCTCTTTTGGTATGCCTTCATATGTTTAGTTTTAGATTGACTAACGCTAATGTTTTGTATGTTTTTGTGTTCTTTGATCTTAGACTAACCTTGTGCCATTTAGGAGGGCATCAGATTGCAATTGGATTAGAACATGGAATCTTCCAGACACCTTCCTTCAATGTGACAACTCAAAAAAAATGGAGAGGTTTAACACTAGATGGTTGAAATTTCCCCCCTCATGGCTCAAACTTAACTTCGATGGCACCACTCGCAGTGGAGTTGCGGCAGGAGGTGGAATTATTAGGGATAGCTTGGGCAACCTGATTCTAGCCTATGCGGGGAATTTTGACTTTGTCTCAAGTAACATGGTTGAAGCCCTTACACTCTTCTAGGGGCTTAAATTGGCTCTCGATATCAATGCTAAAATATTGATCATTTAAGGGGACTCTAAGCTGATTATTGAGGCAACTAAAGGAGTTTTAGGGATTAGCTAGATGATTAGCAACATAATCAAGGACATTTGGTCTATGATAGTCTAGCTTGAGGAATTTGAAATTCAACACATTTACAGAGAGTGAAACTCAGTGGCAAACTCTCTGGCTGTGATGAGCCTTGAGATAAAAGGTACAAGGTGCTGGAGGCACCTAGATTCACTTTTTGACAGGCAGAAGTCCCTAATTGGGAGAGACCAAAATTTCTCTACTTGCCAATGATGTGCTATGTCCTTTTTTATGGGGGGTCATTTTGGCCCATCTGTGATGTCAAGCTGTAGGAGAGAAATTCAAATTCAAATTTGGTGGGCTATGCCAAGGTGGCTTTCGGTGGTCCCCATTTTCTCCATCGCACTGGTCCGGTGATGATTTGATCGACCATTGATAATTGTATTACCAAAGGATTGAATAGCCAAATTTTAATCATTAACTTGACTAACCATATTAAGTACATCACTTATTACTATAACTAGAACTTAAGATTTCTCCATAATGAGGATCTTTACAAGTTGGCAAATGAATTAAGAGGTTTCCCTTCACATGCTTACCAGAGCTGGCAGACACATGCCTTGGGAAACACCACAAAAGATAATTATTGCAGCTCTCACTACACATTGGATAATTCTTGGTCAATTTTTCTTATCTTCTGCTCTGGTTTTTCCCTCTGGATAACCATTTTCTGATTTGCATTGCATTCCAACTTCACTCTAGAGGAAGTTGTTATGGGGGGGGATTTAGTCTGGGTTGAGCCAGACATTATTGATGACCACTTTTTCAATGACCCATGCATTTGGATGTATGCCAAGAAAGGGGGCATCATCTTGTTCATGGAAGCCATGACTGGGTTTGATGAAAAACCTCTCCATGCAGTTTGTCAGTAGTTAGAATGACTTGAGAGTTGTTATGGGGGATATTTTTTTTGAAATTAGTGAGGATGTCATTGCCCAGGCTACGGGTCTTTCAACTGAGGGAAGGAAGTGGAATAAAACCAGCAGGGTCGTGGATGAGACCAGTATGAACTGCTTCTACAAAAAGGGTGAGGAACCTGTCAAGATGCATGGGGGTTTCAATAGGGAATGCCTACCCTACCTATGGGACCAAGTGTGCAAAATCATTATGAAATACTTTACCCTTGAGGGAAGGTATGGTGTTTTCTATATTTACCATTTCTCGTTGCTCAATCAATTTTGCAACCATGATACTATTTCTTTCTTGTTCTTTTTACTGCACACCTTAGAGTCCACTGTTAAAGATGTCCACCATTGCATGAGCCAAGACAACAATTACACCATCCTCCACCAAGGTTTGATGTTTCAGCTCTACAAATTCCACAGGGCCCTATGTCCTCCTAAACCCATCTCTGTTCAACCTGCTCTCTCCATCCAGGGCCCCCCTGCTGGTACTAAAAAAGGTCTCAAAAAGACCTCAAAAAATCCAAAAAATCCTATTATGCCTTCTCAATCCCTTGACCACGCCCCTCTCATTTCCCCCAAAATTTGGGGAGAAGAACAAAGGCAGCCCTTCCGCTGCTAAACCTACCTCCAAGAAACCCAGGAAAGAACCTAAAATCCTATTAGTTGAGTCTGACGTGGAGGATGGATTGACCCCGCGAAGATCCCATGGGTTTACTGGCAAACCCCAAATAAAACAAATTGTCGTGAGGAAGAACTATGTTAATGAGGAGGAGGAAGATTCTGAGAAGGCAGAAAGTGATAACGTTGAGGATGAGATGGAGGCTACGAAGGGCTCAGAATCCTCCAAGCTTGGTATAAATGCTCCTGACTATGAGATTATCAAGGATGATAATAAGAATGCCTCCCCTTATTCTAACACTTCCCCCCGCATATCTCTGAGGAGGATGAAAGAAATTCTAAGGATGGGTAGACTACTATTGAAGGTGGGGAGAAGGGGGAGGTGGTGCACTATGCGGGTTGTAATGCTATCTCCGAGGACCTGAATGGAGTGAAGAAGAAGTTGGACTATCTGAGTCCCATGTCAACAAAATTGGGAAATTCACCATTAAAGTCATGCACTCCTCGGCTACTTCAATGTTCCTGCTGCACCAGGAAAAATTGGAACAGGGCGGGCTAGAAGGCAACACCACGAAGAAACTCTTTGAGTTCCTAGCTGAAGATTGGACTGGGCTTCTACTCTCACATCACATGGGAGCTAGAAAACACGATTAATAGTGGAAGCTTTTCTTTTTTGTTATAGTTTTAATTTCTGGATCGGTTGGATCCCTGTTAAATTTAATTTCCTTATTAGCCATATGAGACTTGCCAAGACTCTTGCTACTTTCCTTAGTTTTTATAGTATGAACAATATGCTGATTATCTACTATTTAAGGTGCTATTTAGATGAGATTGTTATTAATATTGGGTTATCCAATAGTTGTAGGCAGTTTTTGTTTTTGATGATTAAGGTAGAGATTGACTGACTGCCATTAGGCGGCTGTGTGTGTCAGTTTTGCTCTCTTTGAGGCTTGCTGTAATTTGCAAGTCAGCACCCTTGTTTTGGTTGCTTTATTATAAAAAACAACCAATTTATATATTATCTACTTATTTAATGTCTTCTACATTGTCTCGCGACTGATACTAGCATATATATATATATATACGTCGACTGATATCCTTCTCGAGGCACCTAAATGTTGACATTTTTAGTAGAAAGAGAGATTGTTGATATTTATTAAGGATATTAAGAAGGTTGTTGAAGATTATTGATATTACTGAAAAAGGATGATAACTATCTTTATAACATTATTTTGTCATTGATGTCAAGAAATTGATTTTCTGATTCAGTATGATGTTGCCATATCTTAAGAAGCATGTTTTGATGAGTATTAAATGGTCGGTAAGTGACATAGAAAGAATGTGATGAATAAGGGAAGAAATAAGTTATTCAATGGGCAACTATTACCGAGTTAGACAATTATGAGATCATGATGTTTATATTGTTTTTATATTCTACAAATGTTGTTGATTGTAAGGTTAATACTATACTATGTCACCGAGCAAAGAACCTAGTTGGTAAACCCTAAGGTTATCGATATCGGTTAATGAAGGCGGAATGTCTACCGAGTAAAGTTTAGTATTTACCGAGTTGCAACCGAGTTATGACAAATCAAATTGGATTAATACAAGTATTATTTAATGAAGGATGCTGATGAGCTAGAGATGTATAAATGATTGGTATGTCATGCATGAAGTTTGTTAAGGATCTATGGCAATGGAAAATCAAAAGGAAGATCTACAGCGTAGATTGAACCGAAATAATCTTGTGCAAGTTCCAAGAAAGGAATGCAAGTCCCAAGGCGAGGGAAAACATTTTCAGATCGAAGGATACATTGAACCTGGTCAAGATTGAAGTTCTCATGGCTAATATTGATCATGGGAAATGTGATCAAGGAGATTCAGCGGTTAGCAAATTGTTTATAAAATAAGGAATTGTTGATAAACAATGTATGCGGGCAAGTGTAAGCATAGGGATGCTACATAGTGATTACCGAGCACAGAAGCTTAAAGACTTGTTTTGAATAACAGATTAAGGAGCCCAGTAGAGGGACAAGATAAGTCCTATGACAAAATAGTTTTGAGCAAATAAGAATCTTCTTTAGCATTTTAGATGTGAAGTTGCAGATATATTTTTATTACTGTTATTTTGTAAGTGACAGAAAATCTCTTAACCGAGTGGACTTAACAGTCTTATTTGTAAACCCTCTAGTAAGGTAACATTCTAAATGAGTGTTTGAAATCCTTTGACAAGGTCACTTCTAACAAAGTGAAGATCCTAACAGATCTGAGGGAAATCCCTTAACTGGGTCACATCTAGCAATGTGTTTGTAATCTTTAATAGGATTTGCTTTTAACCGAGCATACTCTAGAAGAGTATATTTCTTAGTGGGTCCAAAATCCCACAGTGGTTTTTCCCTATTTGGGTTTCCATGTTAAATCTGGTGTTATACATGTTATGATGATTATGCGTTTATGAGTTTGCATGTTTAGCAGTTTTTGGTTATGTTGCTGAAGTATAAGTTACCAAGGTTGAATTTGTTGATTTCATTGAAGATTAAGTGTGTATGATTCACCCCCCCCCTCTCATCTTGTTAGCTATTGGCATCAATACTTTGCATTTAGTATCAGAACTTAACACTAAACCCTATTAAATTTAATTAAATTTAAATCATAAAGTTAGGCGGCTCGAGAAGCATATTAGTCAGCGTATTTTATATATATATATATGCTAGTTAATTAACATCAAAATATTTTAATGAACTCTACTAAGTATTATTTTAATGAGCTAAAAATTTGCATAAAAGAACTCAAGTAGAAAGTGGATCTGAGAAATCCAGTAATAAGATGCAAATTATTTGAATCAATTAGATTGAAGAAAAAAAATTTATGTTATTTAAGAACTTAAAAATCATAATTACAATAGTACTAGCCTAACGAAAAGTACTAATAATTACATTTTAATATATTAATCACTACCTTGCTACATTGTTGTTTTTACTCTATATATTAATCATTGTCACCTTTTTCTTCATTAATAATTGCTTCTTTTACTTTATATTTAATCAATGCCTTGCTACATTGTTGCTTTTACTCCATGTATTAATCACTGCCACCTCTTACTTCATTAATAATTGCTTCTTTTACTTTATATTTAATAGTTGCTTCATGTCTTATATCCAATCACTACTTTATTATATAATATATAGGATGATTTATCTTTTTAGTGAAGGTGGGCCAACATAAGGAAGTCAACCAACATGAGTAATTAGCCGATAGGCTATATTATGTGGGGAAACCACTAGATTTTCCTCATGTTTGATGCTATTTTCTTTTCCCGTCAATCCCAGGCATGATTTGAGGTGTTAATGAATGCACTCTTCTAGAATCTTTGTGCATATTGTACGAATACTCAAACATGTTGTACAAATACTCAAATAATAGCTAGGAAAATCTTGCTGCAGATTTTATCAACATGCCACATCATTCATAATCATGGTACTCACCACCATGTTTTGCCTTCTTGCACAAGTAAATAGAGAAGAGTTTCTTTAGAACTATGAGATATAATTGATTGCATGGCCTCTCATCGACCCTGACTTCTTACTATAGAGGAAGGAAATCCACTGCAAACTTTTGGAGGCACATATTGTATCCTCCCATTGGTTTAGTCTTAGGGTTTGAAGTTGTTGGTAAATAGATTTGTCTCTCACAATTATTCTTTCATACTCTTTAGCCCAATAAATGAAAGACAAATTTCACCATACAGTTGGAAAATCATCATATTGATTAACCTCTGAATTAAGGTACAACTCCCTTTAATAGATATTCAATCAACTCCAAATTACATACAACTAATATTATACTTTTCACCAGAAAGTACAAAAAAGGTAATTGTATTCACCAGTCAATACCAAATGAACACAAGCATTGATTCATATATAATTCTTTGTGTAAAGCCGACAGACTTCACATGTACGTTAAAACAAAATGAAAACCTTAAAAGATGAATCTCACTGATATTTTCTACACATTTAGAAAGCTATGACAAATTCTTTGTTGAAATAGATTTCACCGAAATAAAATTTCAAACACCAAACACACAGATTTGAAGCCAAAGATAAACTGTCATTTGATTTTCATTCATAACTGATCATCAACTTCCAACACATACATAAAGTATTTAGTCAAAATTAAAGAGAGTTTTTCAAAACTTAGCAGACCCATGTAAAGTCATTACAAAGATTATAAATAGGCCCTCAGACCAATAGTTCAACCAAAGGTAAAATTAACTCCAAATGAGTTAATGAGAAACTATCCTAACTGCATAACTGAAAAATAGAAAGAAAGCTAGACACGCTAGCATACAACTACCAGCAATGCTAGTCATGTGGTCGATTCTATTTTGGTCGGATTGCTCGGATTGCTATTCTGGGCAGACACCATAACCACCTTCGCTGCACTCCACTCCCGATGAACCCTCAAGAATTCCTGGATTACTGCTACATGTGGCAAGCTGATATGAATTACCCTTTGTATCCAGAGTTCCTTCTTTCTTTTCATCAGCTGCACTTTATCTTTGTGAGAGTCCAAGTGATCTAGACATGTAAGCATCGACTCCACTTTAGCTATCTTTGTAAAATCTTCCACGGCTAAGGACTTTTCCACCTTAATTTGTTTAATGCGATTATTGAATAGATTGATCATTTCTATTGTATCTTCCAGAGTCTGACCATCCTCTTTAAGCAATTGAACATCTACACAGTGCATATCATTTTGCATGGTTGTTCTCAGGGTTGTTAGTTCACCTCATAGACTAACAAACTCACTATGACCTTGCTCAATGATTTGGTTATGCCACTCTATACTTTCTTTGCATATGAAAATTATATCTTCATCTAATCCTGACACTTGTCTTTCGGCAAGAGAATTCATCAACCCATAGCACTGAATATTGTGCATTTGCCTTGATATCACCGCCCATTTAGTCTTTTCATTCTATCATGCGATTAAGTCAGCATCCAATTCCTTGGTAACATCATTGACATCTTTGAAAATTTGAACTAAATCCGATATATAAGTAGTTCCTTGATGCACAATCGATGTAAGCCACTCAGAGAAAATCTCTGTGATCATCTTGTTCCTTTGAACTTTATTCAAGAACTTTTGATTATCAGGGAGTTTAGATTAAAGCAAACAAAGCTTTGGGACAATGGCAGTAGACTATTCTGCAAAGCATGGATTTATTGAGCCATTTGCATTAAAATATGTTTCAACTCTGCTTTATCCTTTTCATCCTTCAAGCCGCAGGAGATAATCCTTTTGGTTGAAGTTTCTAAATGTTTCACATCAACCACTCTAGTTCCTACTCCCAGATCAACTCACTCAGTAGTATAATCAACCTCTAAGGCAAAGGCAACATCCTTATTGGATGCAGGCATATCAATATCTGTAGTCCAATGTTTTCTGCCCTCATCAAAACCAATCATGGTTTCCACTTTTAGCCGCTTAGGCTTCGTGGCTCTTCTTAGACATTTACTCATGGCATCTTTCATTGACATAGAAATAGGCACAACATTCCTCTTCTTGGTAATTGAATCACTCAACCATTTAGGAGCCACAGTTAGATCTTTGGATTGGATGGGCGGAGGCCCTCCTGAATTCAGTTGCATAACATTATCTGTATTCGATAGCACATCAAGCACCTGTGAATCCTGGACATTAGCATCAACATCAGTTGCAACCTTGTTAGCATCAGAAACAAGGGTTGTCATATTGCCTTGTACTTCCTCGGCGTCCAAATCAAAAATGAGATGAGCGACAGGTGGCTGAAAATTCTTCTTGTATCTTGATCTAGTAACTCGGCCACCAATGGAATGTGCAGCTTCAAAGCCAAATTTTTCCTCTTTAATCTTAGCTTGCTTCTTTCCTACAATAGAAATAGAAATATTAGTTAAAACAATGGTTTTGCTTACAATCTCCTTTTTTCCACCCTTATTTCTTGAACTAGTTACCTTGTCCGGATGAAATCTGCAGTTCCCAAGCCAATTCTCCATTCTACGAATTATATTGAAGGCCAGTACCTGTAAACTATCCTCCATCATTCTACTGCAATCAACCTCTGGAAGAGATTCATTGTGGACCTATTTCATTAATTCTGGGTCCAGTACATCTTTGTTATCAATAGTCACAACAGAGGTATCCATTTGCAACTTCATGTCAAGAATCTACTTCAGAGTTAACATGGTTGAATTTCTTTTTCTTACTTAAAATTCATCTGAGTAGTTTTCCCAGTAATATTTCAACTATGCAACATGTTGACCAGACATTTTCATTTTCACATAATGAGCAATAAAATCTTTGTTGACAAAATTATCTCTCTTCACGAAAGTTTTCAAATGGAACCTTTGAAATTCCAATTCAAGATTCAGTGCATTAGAAACAAACTTGCAACTATAACGGCCTAAATCAATAGGAAAAATTCCACTTGTGCCAGAATCTTCACTAGAATCCTTTACAACATAGGCTAACTACCTAGAAACTTCAATCAAAACACAACAATCTGAAACATATCTAGGTCACCTAAAGGGTTCACCTTTAAAGCCTCCTTCCCTTATATAAATGAAGTGATTAAACTAAATAAAGAAGTTACCATAGTTGCCAATTAGTTCAACAACTTCAACCGACATTCTCTTGTGCAAATTACCTTGTAACTCAAAAGTTATCCTCCTAACAAATATATCATTCCTGCAAAGGTAATTGTCAACATGTCCTTTTTAGGTCAAATGGGGGTGGTATTCATAAATTTTAATATCCTGAACCCATTTCATATGGAACAGTCCAGGCCACTCCCTCACACACGCTAACATGTAGAACAGATATGAAGACATATAAAAATTTGAAACCCTAGCGTGATTGCTCAAACCCTCATGCAACCTTTCTGCAATTACTGTGCCCCAATCAATGAACCCATTTTTGTCAAGAGTGACTTGTATGAAGAAATACATCCAGTCCTCCCAATAAAAGGAGTGTGAATTTCCCCTAATTCTGCTCAACATTATTACCAAATCCCTAATTTCAGGAATCAAATGCTCTCGGGTTAATGGCCTTGGCAGCCTTGAGCCACCCTTTTGATACTTTAGAAGCCAATTTCATGCAATAATGGTTCTGTAATACTGCTTCTTCTTGGAATAAATCCCATAAGACTTTCCAATAGTCCAATCCTCATAGGGTTCTCGATGTGGGATACCCATGGCCGCCATTATTTTCTCTCTATCAATAGACAATAGAATTTCACCATTATTTCTCCTAATACACTTGTTAACCTTGTCATAGTGATTCATGCACTCTCAAACCAACTCAAGACAAGGGGCAGCTGTGGGAAATGTTGCCGCTTCCAATAAACCACTTTGTGCAATATCTTTCAGCATAGAATCAGTAGCTAGGTTCCTCACTCTTTTTAAGAAAACATCTAAATCTATTTGAACTAGAGTTGTATTAGCTAGCTCTGGTAAGGAACTCATAAGAGAAGAAGAGCTCGCTAATTTGTGCAAAGTTGGTCTCATGATTAACCCATAATATTTTCCCAATCAACTCAAAAAAAGCAGAAAATAGGTAAAACAAAAACAAGCAGCTAAACAATATACCTAGATCTTTTAAAACTGTAGCAATTAGGAAAGTTGTTGAACATACCTTCCTCTATCATCTGCAAAACCCCTGTCACAGTCTATTTTCTTTAGCTCCAAAAACTTTCCTTAAAACTTATGTTTCACAAATGACAATCTCGACAAGACAACTGCTCAATTTAAAATAGCCAAGAAAATCTTTCTCATGATTTCCATAAGTTATCATCATTACTCTTCACTCATGCGACATTACCCTGAAATGATTGCAAATGATCATGCATTTAATAACAAGTCACTTGATATCTAAAAACATGGATTCCCATAGCACACTTGCTATAAATGATAACTTTTAAATCATCAAGAAAGAATATTCCCTTTCCCTGCCGTCATTAGCCATTCCTCAAAATCCACACCGCCATCTTGTGAAAAGTCATATGATTTCAAAGAAATCAAACATTGAACTTTGAACCTTGAAGAACAATAGCAATGCAAAAACATATACATGACAAATATTGAACTTTGTACCTTGAACCCATTAGGTTCAAGTTCAAGGTTCAACCAACGCTAAACATTGACAAACACTAAAAAAGAATTATGAATCCGTGTGGGGAAATAAACTTTAACATGATGCCCATTGAAATTTGAACCTTGAACCCCCGAAAAGGTTCAAGTTCAAGGTTCAAGTTCAGCACAATGAAACTTAAATAAAGAAGACTGTGAAGACTGAATTGCACAGAAAATTCGAGAAACACAACCCGACCAAAGGACCAGTTAGGGACATGACTCAATAAGGCGATGTAAAAATGGAAATTTATACGTACCACCAATAGTGGGTCTACATGGGGACTGGAACTATAAAGTACCAAGCAATGAATCCTAGAATCCTTGGTTTCACAAATGACTTAAATGTAAGGCCCGACTCACACCAAAACTCACACACCTAAGCTAAACACAACAAAAAATGTATGCACAAACTGGCAAGGTCTCTTGCTTACAATTGATACAATTTTAAGTCCTGCTCATTATAGGATAGAGGTAGTTCAAAGCCATCCTGATAAGCAATTTTAGAAGAATTGGGACCTTTTACCTCATGAATTACATAAGGTCCTTTCCATAGTGACTCAAATTTGCTGTGAGTTCCTATCGACTCCCTCCTTTTATCCCATAATAACACCAGATCACCTTTCATGAACTTCCTAGGTCTTGCCTTCTGATCAAAAATCTTTTTCACCCTCATCTGATGTTCTGAATCCTGTCGACTAGCTTTTCCTTTTCTTCCTCGATCTTAATTAAGTACATAATTCTCTTTTCAAGAGAGCTTTGAAAGAATGCGTCTTCTACTATAGTCTGCAATTTGGAAGCTGCTAATTCTAGAGGAAGAGAGATTTGGGCACCAATGCTATATACCAACTTAAAAGGAGACATCCCTATAGCTCGCTTAGGTGAGGTTCGATTTTTCCATAGTGCCTCATGCAACTTCTTATGCCAGTCTCTGAAATTTTCGCTAACCAATTCCTTATGATGTTAATGAAGTTTTTGTTACTTGATTCTGCCTGGTCGTTACCCTGTGGATAATAATCAGAAGCATGCACCAAATAAATTCCATGATCATAGCAAAATAAAACTAATTCGGATGAAGAGAAATTTGATGCATTATCTGTGACTATTTTTTGAGGAACCCCGAACCTGACAAGAATATTGTCCTTAAGGAACGCAGACACAACCTCTGAAGTGGTCTTTTTCACAAGGATAACTTCCACCCACTTAGTAAAATAATCTGTTGTTGTTAATATGTGAGTGTGTCCTGTGCTGGAGGTTGGGTTCAAAGGACCAATGCAATCTAATCCCCATTGTTTAAAGGGTTCCTCAATCACTACAAGTTTTAAAGGCAAGGCAGCCAATTGGGGTTTATCTGTAAACAATTTGCACTATTCACACTTCGCCACCCAAGAATATGCATCTCTGAACATTCCTAGCTAATAGTAACAGTTCCTCAAGATTTTATATGCAGTCACCATAGAAGAGAAATGACCACCACACGCCTCATCATGAAAACTTTTCAGTAAAGCTTCTTGACACGGCTTATCTACACACCTGAGAAATGTGCCATCCAAACCCTTCTTGTACAGTATATCATCAAAGATAACATACTTTGCATCTTTCAGCTTCAAATTTTGTTTCTTCCTAGGAGAAAGATGTTCTGGACAGTCTCCATAAGTGAGATAATAGGCAACATAGGTGAACCAGGAATCTTGATGACTAACAAATAAAGTTAAGGGAAGATTCTCCTCCTCTTCAAACTTTCTCTCTGCCATTAGTTTACAAAGGCCTTGTCCTCTGACCAGCTTAGTGGGCTTAATGTCTAAATTGAACTCTTGAATCTTAGAGACCCAAGATGCTCTATTATTGATACCAACATCTTGCTGGGTTAAAATACCTTTCACTGCAGAGTTTGGAACAAAGACAGTTGCATGTGAATGAAGTATATAGTACCTGAATTGTTTTATGGTTTTCACTACTGCATAAGCCTACTTTTCTATCTGCAAGTACTTTAACTCATGCTTCTTTAGAGGTACACTCATGAAGGAGATCGAGACTTCCTCATTATCTTCTCCTTTCTGCACTAAAATTCTAGACATAGTATGCTCTGACACATAGCAATAAATAATAAAATCCTTACTAAAATCTGGATTAACCAGAGTAGGTGCATGCACAATTTCTCTTTTTATTTCTTCAAAAGCCCTTTTACCTTCCTCATTCCACTTAAAAACTAATTTCTCACTCATCATATTTACAATATATTTAGTAGTCTCAGCAAAATCGGGAATAAAACGTCTTAGAAAGTTCACCTGTCTAAAGAAGGATCTCACTCCATTTCTATTGGAAGGAAGGCTGAGTTGTTGTATTTCTTTTACTCTTTCTGGATCCACCTTTACTCCCTCCTTTGAAACTATATGTCCAAGAAGTTTTCCTTCTGTGATGCCAAAATTTTTTTTTTTAGGATTTAATGACACTCCATGCTCTTTGCATCTGATCAGAACTTTCCTCAAATCTCGCAGATGATGTTTTCTCTTCCTAGAGAACACAGTCAAATCATCTAAATATATTATAATGATATTATCCCTCAAATGTCCAAAGGAAAGGTCCATTACCCTTTGAAACATTTCCCCTGCATTAATCAATCTGAAAGGCATCCTATTATATGCAAAGGTGCCCCAGGGAGTTATAAAGGTTGTCTTGTGTTGATCTTGCATCAAGAAACTGATTTGATTATATCCTGAGAAGTCATCCAACATGTACATCATCTCTGATCCTAAAACAAGTTGTAAAATATGATCCATTGCTGGAAGAGGATAATTATCCTTCAGGCTTGCTAAGTTCAAGTTTCTGAAATCAACACAGATTCCTATCTCACCATTTTTCTTCCGAACAGGGACAATATTAGCAATCTAGGTAGAATGATGTATAGGATAAATAACTTGGGCCTTCAACATCTTGTCTACCTTGTGAAAGATTACTTCTGCTACCTTTGGGTTAAAGTTCCTCAACTTCTATCGAAAAGGATTGACTCTAGGTTTCAAAGGAATGTGATGTTGGAACTTACCATCTCTGAAATTCTTTAAATCATTGTAGCACCATGCAAAAACATCTTTGAACTCAATCAAAAGGCTAATGAACCTCCTCTTCTCCTCTTCATAACAACATTTTCCCAAATTAACAAATTTAGAATCCTCCTCAGTACCAGTGTTGATTCGCTCATACTCACCAAAGTTTTGAATTATAGGAGTCTCTTTCTCCCCTTGCTTAACATACCCATCCTTTCTATCAAATAGACATTCAAGAGAAACCAAGCCTTTTGGGATTTTGTTTCCTTTCAACTATAATACCCCATCATGCAGTTCCTCTGGTGAATCAGGAGAAAACTCTTTACAACTTTCTTCTGATCCTTCATAAAACAAGGAAGCGAAAATCTCAGCACACAACAAAAAATTTTGAATCTGCTTATCATTTTTGAACACTTGCCAGGATTCAAAATTGTCAGGCACACCCAGTCTATAAACCAATTTTACCCTATAGGTATCAATTGTGAAATCAGGATGAGGCACTGTTAAAGATGCAGATACCGCCAAAGAATCAGCCTTCAAGTTGAACTGCCTTGGTACTGCTTCGATTGAGAAAGCATCGAATGCTTCAATCTCGTCCCAAACATGGTTTCTGTAACATCTCAGTCTCTCCTTTTTAATAGCTAATAAACCTCTCACTTGCTTCACAATAAGTTTAGCATCACCTTTAACTTTCAACATTTTGATTTGCAATTTCTTCGCTTCAACAAGACCTAATAATAGAGCTTCATATTCAGCTGTATTATTAGTGTTTTGAAACTCCAATTTGAAAGCATAAGGAATAACTTTACCTTCAAGAGGAATTAATACAACCCCAACCCCTGAACTAGAAGATGAACAACTCCCATCAAATTCCATAGACCAGAGTTCATCAGACACACCTGAATCTACAGTCTTATCTACACCTTTAAAATCGGGTGAGATTATATATTTTCCAAAGCCACAATCTTGATTAAAAATTTGAGCTTTCAGATCATGTGAAGGGAAGATTGTGTATTTGGCTTTCATTTCAGGATGTAGGACAACTCTCTATTTTCCAACTGTGATCATTGCTTGAGACCAATCCATTCTAATTTCCCCACCCATGTCTTTACAAAAGGTACGACTCAATAACATGCCATAACTGGCAGGGATGTTAGCCACCAGAATTGTCAACTTGATTCTCTTATCAGGATGTGCTACTAAAGCCACTTGTGCATCCTTAATTTACCCTAACAAAGGAACCTGCTTGGAATCCATGGAATAACATTTGCCAAAGGTTTTTGCTAAAGTTAAACCTAAAGCTTTTGCTACTGCTGAGGGCATGACATTGTCTGATGCTCTAGAATCTATTATACAATTACTCAATTTATGCCCATTGATAAACAAGGACACATAGAAAGGTTCAGGCTTATCTTCAAGACTAGGTTCAACCAATTCAGCTTGTTGAGGAATGATATTTGATGAAACTTTAGGTATTACTAAAGCAGGGCTGACATTTTCCTATGCTGAAGAATTACAAGTCATGGGAATTTGGGTTTCACTTGCTAAAGCCTGAGTATCATTTCCCGTGAAAAATTCAACTAGTCTATCTAACTCCTTAGGGTCCAACTTCAGATACTCAACTAGAGTAATTTGAATATGGGATGATTTGTAAAATTTGATGATATCAAAGGAACTATTAGATGAATCAGAACTTGAAGAAGCAACTTCTTGAACAACTTTTGAAACACTTCTAGGACGAGTCAGAATTTCCTTACCCTTTGCAGTGCTATGGACAGGTGTTACAACATCTTGAGGCTTCAAATTTTGTTGAGTTCTAGTAAGAATTGCATATGAGGAATCCTCCAAAGTCAACAACATGTTTCCCCCCCTTTTTGAGTCAGAGACATATTCCATATAATGAATTTTAGAGTCGCTAGGCATACTTTGGGAACCTCCTTCATCAGCCTCTAAGATTGTTTCTCATTTACTGACCATTTTAGAAAAATGAGCCATCTCTGGACATGAAGAACCATCATGTTCATTGTTTAAATGAAACGTACATGTGTTTGTCTTAGGAGGTGGTGCTTCAATAGCAAGTCTTTGTTGCGCAGGAGGTAATTGTAATTATCTTCCTCCATTTCCTCCTTGTTGATTGGGATATTTTCTAGGAATGTCCTAGTACAGTTGAGAATATGAAGTACTTGCTTTAGGAGCCCATCTTTTTAGGGCAATCACATCATTCATTAACCATTCAATCACAGGGTTAGATGAAGTAGAGGCACTTGCAAAATGAGAAGAAGTTTGCACTTCTCTTTTCCACTTGCCTGTCGTGATTGAATCATCTTCTAGACTCACAACTGAAACTTTCATAGCATCAAGGGTTTGTAAATAGAGAAGAGTTTCTTTGGAACTGTGAAATATAATTTATTGCATGGCCTCTCATTGACCGTGACTTCGTATAACAGAGGAAGGACATCCACTACAAACTTTTGGAGGCACACATTGTATCCTGCCATTGGTTTAGTCTCAGGGTTTGAAGTTGTTGGTAAACAAATTTGTCTCTCACAATTTATTTAACTTTTATACTCTTTAGCCCAAGAAATGAAAGACAAATTTCACCATACAGTTGGAAAATCATCGTATTGATTAACCTCTCAATTAAGGTACAACTCCCTTTAATAGATATTCAATCAACTCCAAATTACATACAACCAATATTATACTTTTCACCAAAAAGTACAAAAATGGTAATTGTATTCACCAGTCAATACCAAATGAACACAAGCATTGATTCATATATAATACTTTGTGTAAAGCCGACAGACTTCCCATGTATGCTATAACAAAATGAAAACCTTAAAAGATGAATCTCACTGATATTTTCTGCACATATAGAAAGCTATGACAGATTCTTTCTTGAAATAGATTCTCACAAAAATCAAATTTCAAACACCAAACCCACAGATTTGAAGCCAAAGATAAATTGTCATTTGATTTTCATTCATAACTGATCATTAACTTCCACCACATACATAAAGTATTCAGTCAAAATTAAAGAGAGAGTTTTTCAAAAACTTAGCGGACCCGCGTAAAGTCATTACAAAGCTTATAAATATGCCCTCAGACCAATAGTTCAACCAAAGGTAAAATTAACTCCAAATGAGTTAATGAGAAACTATCCTAATTGCATAACTAAAAAATAAAAAGAAACCTAGACACGCTGGCATACAACTGCCAGCAATGCTAGTCATGTGGTTGATTCTGTTTCAGTCAGATTGCCCAGATTGCTATTCCGGGCGGACACCATAACCACCTTCGCTGCACTCCACTCCTGATGAACCCTCAAGAATTCCTAGATTACTGCTACATGTGGCAGGCTGATATGAATTACCCTTTGCTTCTAGAGTTCCTTCTTTCTTTTCACCAGTTGCACTTTATCTCTGTGAGAGTTCAAGTCATCTAGACATACTGTAAGCATCAACTCCACTTTAGCTATCTTTGTAAAATCTTCCACGGCTAGGGACTTTTCCACCTTAATTTGTTTAATGCAACTACTAAATAGATTGACCATTTCTGTTGTATCTTCCAAAGTCTGGCCATCCTCTTTAAGCAATTAAATATCTACACAATGTAGATCCTTTTGCATGGTTGTTCTCAGGGTTGTTAGTTCACCTCGCATATTGATAGACTCACTATGACCTTGCTCAATGATTTGGTTATGCCACTCTATACTTTCTTTGCATATGAACATTATATCTTCATCTAATCCTGACACTTGTCTTTCGACAAGAAAATTCATCAACCCATAGCGTTGAATATCGCACATTTGGCTTGATATCATCGCCCATTTAGTCTTTTTGTTTTGCCATGCGATTAAGTCAGCATCCAATTCCTTGGTAACATCATTGGAATCTTTGAAAATTTGAACTAAATCAGATATATAATTAGTTCCTTGATGCACAATCGATGTAAGCCACACAGAGAAAATATCTACGATCATCTTGTTCCTTTGAACTTCATTCAAGAAGTTCTGATTATGAGGGGATTTTAGATTAAAGGCAACAAATCTTTGGGACAATGGCAGTGGACTATTCTGCATAGAATGGATGTATTGAGCCATTTGCATTAAAATCTATTTCAACTTTTCTTTATCTTTTTCATCCTATTGAGCCATTTGCATTAAAATCTATTTCAACTTTTCTTTATCTTTTTCATCCTTCGAGCCGCGAGAGATAATCCTTTTGGTTGAAGTTTCTAAATGTTTCACATCAACCGCTCTAGTTCCTACCCCCAGATCAACTCGTTCAATAGTATAATTGGCCTCTAAGGTAGTGGCAGCATCCTTATCAGATGTAGGCCTAGCAATATCTGCAATCCAATGTTTTGTGCCCTCATCAAAACTGATCATGGTTTCCACTTTTAGCCGCTTAGGCTTCATGGCTCTTCTTGGACATTTACTCACAGAATCTTCCATTGACACAGAAATAGGCACAACATTCCTCTTCTTGGTAATTGAATCACTCAACCATTTAGGAGCCACAGTTAGATCTTTGGTTTGCATGGGTGGAGGCCCTCCTAAAGTCAGTAGCATAGCATTATCTGTATTCAATAGCACATCAAGCACCTATGACTCTTGGACATTACCATCAACATTGGTTACAACCTTGTTAGCATCAGAAACAGGGGTTGTCATATTGCCTTGTACTTACTCAACGTCCAAATAAAAAATGAGATGAGTGCCAAGTGGCGGAAAATTCTTCTTATATGTTGATCTAGTAACTCGGCCACCAATGGAATGTGCAGCTTCAAAGCCAAGTTTTTCCTCTTTAATCTTAGCTTGCTTCTTTCCTGCAACAAAAATATGAATATTAGTTAAAACAGTGGTTTTGCTTACAATCTCCTTTTTTCCACCCTTATTTCTTGAACTAGTTCCCATGTTTGGATGAAATCTGCAGTTCCTTAGCGAATTCTCCATTTTACGAATTATACTGAAGGTGCGTGCCTGTTCACTATCCTCCATCCTCCACCCTTCTACTCCAATCAACCTCTGGAAGATATTCATTGTGGACTTGTTTCATGAATTCTCGGTCCAATACATCTTTGTTATCAATAGTCACAACAGAGGTATCCATTTGCAACTTCATGTCAAGAATCTGCTTTAGAGTTAACTTGGACCAATTTCTTTTTCTTACTTCAAATTCATCTAAGCAGTCTTCCCAGTAACCTTCAAACTTTGCAACATGTTGACGAGGCATTGTCATTTTCACATAATGAGCAGTAAAACCTTTGCAGTCAAAATTATCTCTGTTCATGAAAGTTTTCAAATGGAACCTTTGAAATTCCAATTCAAGATTCAGTGCAACAGAAACAGACCTGCAACTGTAATGACCTAAATCAATAAGAAAAATTCCATTTGTGCCAGAATCTTCACCAGAATCCTTTACAACATAGGCTAATTGCCTGGAAACTTCAATCAAAACACAACAATCTGAAACATATCTAGGTAGCCTAAAGGGTTCACCTTTAAAGCCTCCAACCCATATATAAGTGAAGTGATTAAACTAAATAAAGAAGCTACCATAGTTGTCGATTAGTTCGACAGCTTCAACTGACATTCTCCTCTGGAAATTACCTTGTAACTCAAAAGTTAGCCTCCCGACAAATATATCATTCCAGCAAAGGTAACTGTCAACATGTCCTTTTTGGGTCAAATGGGGGTGGTATTCATAGATTTTTATACCTTGAATCCATTTTGTATGGAACATTCCAGGCCACTCCCTCACACAGGCTAACATGTAGAACAAATATGAAGACATGTAAAAATTTGAAACCCCAACATGATTGCTCAAACCCTCATGCAACCTTTCTGCAATTATTGTGCCCTAATCAATGAACTGGTTTTTTTCGAAAGTGACTTGGATGAAGAAATACATCCAATCCTCCCAATAAAAGGACTGTGAATTTCCCCTAATTCTGCTCAACATTATTACCAAATCCCTGATTTCAGGAATCAAATGCTCTTGGGTTAATGTCCTTGGTAGCCTTGAGCCGCCCTTTTGATACTTCATAAGCTAATTTTGTGCAATAATGGTTCTGTAATACTGCTTCTTCTCGGAATAAATCCCATAAGACTTTCCAATAGTCCAATCCTCATAGGGTTGTCGATGTGGGATACCCATGGCCGCCATTACTATCTCTCTATCAATAGACAACAAAATTTCACCATTATTTCTCCTAATGCACTTGTTAGCCTTGACATAGTGATTCATGCACTCTAAAACCAACTCAGGACAAGGGGTGGTTGTGGGAAATGGTGCCACTTCCAATAAACCACTTTGTGCAATATCTTTCAGCATAGTATCAACAGCTGGGTTCCTCACTCTTTTTAAGAAAACATCTAAATCTAATTGAACTAGAGCCGTATCAGCTATCTCTGGTAAGGAACTCACAAGAGAAGAAGAGCTCACTAATTTAGGCAAGGTTGGCCTCATGCTTAACCCATAATATTTTCCCAATCAACTCAGAAAAAGAAGAAAATAGGTAGAATAGAAACAAGCAGCTAAATAATATACCCAGATCTTTTAAAATTGTAGCAATTAGGAAAGTCGTTGAACATACCTTCCTCTGTCATCTGCAAACCCCTTGTCATAGTCTATTTTCTTTTGCTCCAAAAAATTTCCTTAAAACTTATGTTTCACAAATGACAATCTCGATCAGACAACTGCTCAGTTTAAAACAACCAAGAAAATCTTACTCATGATTTCCATAAGTTATCATCATTACTCTTCACTCATGCGACATTACTCTGAAATGATTGCAAACAATCATGCATTTAATAACAAGTCACTTCATATTTGAAAACACGGATTCCCACGCCATACTTGCTATAAATGACAACTTTTAAATCATTAAGAAAGAATATTCCCTTTCCATGCCGCCATTAGCCATTCCTCAAAATCCACACTGCCATCTTGTGAAAAGTTGTATGATTTCCAAAAAATCAAAAATTGAACTTTGAACCTTGAAGAACAACAACAACGCAAAAACATATACATGACAAATATTGAACTTTGAACCTTGAACCCATTAGGTTCAAGTTCAAGGTTCAACCAATGCTAAACACAGAAAAACACTGAAAAAGACTTATAAAGCTACGTGGGGAAATAAACTTTAACATGAACTTTGAACCTTGAACCCCCGAAAAGGTTCAAGTTCAAGGTTCAAGTTCAACACAATGAAACATAAATAAAGAAGACTGCGAAGACTAAATTGCACAGAAAATTTGAAAAACACAACTCGATCAAAGGACTAGTTAGGGACATGACTCAATAAGGCGATATAAAAATGGAAATTTATATGTATCGCCAATAGAAACCACCACTAGGCTTTCACCAAATAATACATAGACATTAGGGGAAGAGCACCAGTAGCCATCATAGCTAACTTCATGCACCCACAAATCTTAAATGGTACATCGGATTTTGATTTTTTTTTCAGTTGTCTTCATATGCGACTTAACTGCTTATAGCTATTGATCTGGTTTCTGGGTAGTAATGATACACGTTGTGGAATCCATTATGCACATAAAAGGTCAAAAAGTACAAATTTCAAAGTGTCACCTCATACATAATTAAAGATGTTCCAGTAACCGTCAACTCAAAATCGCTAGTACTTGTTGACAAATGTCCCAATAGTGGTGCACAAATGCTCCAATAGTGGTGCACAAACAAATGGGCCAATTATGAACAAAAAATTACAAAAAATGATCGGCTATTGGTACAAAACAAATTTATTAATGGTCAACATGACAATAAGGTGATGGTTATTGGAACTATGTTATCTATTGGTGCTCTTCCCCTAGGTAGAATTTTATTTTATCTTTCATGACATATGTTCACATTAGGGGAAGAGCACCAATAGCTATCATAGCTAACTTCATGCACCCACAGATCCTAAATGGTACATCAGATTTTGAATTTTATTTTTTTAGTTGTCTTCGTATGCGACTTAACTACTTATAGCTGGGTAGTAACGATGCACACTATGGAATCAATTATGCGCACAAAGGTCAAAAAGTACACATTTCAAAGTGTCATGTGATACCTAACTAAAGATGTTCTAGTAACCGTCAACTCAAAATCACTAGTACTTGTTGACAAATGTCCCATAGTTGTACACAAATGTTCCAATAGTGGTGCACAAATAGCGTTGACTGTATTTAGACATTAATGTTATTTAATATAGTTAGTAGGGAAATGACCCAGTAGTTGTGTACCCTAACTTCGTGCTTCTCAAAATCCTATGTGGAAATTTCAAATCACTCTGATTTTTTTACAGCAGCTTACTTGGCAAGGCCCCTACTTATAACTAAGGTTTCAGGGCCACATCATCAAATATGATGCCACATAAGCAATCTTTTTGTCAAGGTGTCCAAAACAGCCCAAAAAAAAAGTGAGGCTAATAAGTGTGCAAAAGAGACCCCAATAGTTGTGCAGCTGATATGGCATCACGTGATTGGTTACTTTTTACAATATTAGTACATTTCCTAAGAACTACTGGTACATTTCCTTACAACTATTGGTACATTTACTAACAAAAATTGATATTTTATGTTTCAAACAATAGGTTTTATTTGTTCAATTTTTGGAACAAAAGGTATCAACAACCCTCACAACAATTGGGACATGCTCAACTACTAGTGCTCTTCCCCTAACTATCATTCAAATTTTCTTTACCATTCCTCTATAAATATTTCACGATAGATATTCATTCTTGCACATTTATCTTATTGACCTGGTATTCGTTTTACATTTGTAAAATATTTTTTTTACTATGCTCTCTTATTGTAAATTCCACATTTAAATTAGTCCTTTTTGTTCTGGAATATAAACTTACTTTTGAATGTGGAAGAACATATAGGCTAACCTACCATTCTCAGTCTTTTTCTAATTTTTGTCCTTTAAAACTGTTCTCCTTTTTTCTTAGCTCTTAATTAAACATCAATGTTGTGGGAATTTGCCAGTTAATATTTGTTTTATCTTAGACATTTGTAGTATTAAAAAGTGAATTTGCTCCTCTTTTTTTTTAAATATTTGTTTTAATATTATAGTCTTGGTAACAAAATGTGGTATTAAGTATTCTTTGTAGTAAATTATGTAGAATCAATTTTATTAAAGTAAGTTAGGTATTTAATTAATATTTTAAAATTTTAAAATTATATATTTTATATCATATTTTTAATAAATATTAAATTATAAGTTAAAGTATTTATAGATGGAAAAATTTAAGTTGAAAGTAAAAAAAATTAATTAATTGAGTGATTATGTCTCATTTTCTCGCATTCTTAGAATATTTTCTTTTAATATTATAAATTGATTAGTCTTAATTAATAATTTGATGATATTTTCTTACATATTTAAATTTCTTTTAATGGTTTTAAGTTTAGAAGTGTTAACACCTCCTTAGATTCTTATAAATAAAAAGTTTTGTATTTTTTTGTCTAAATGATAAAGTGTGAAGGTAAGATTAAAGTTGGATATAAAACTAATTATGTTCATATATAATTGTTTTAAAATTATTTAAATGTTAAATTTAAAGAAAAATGTAAAGTTAGAAAAAAAATATATATGTTTTTTAATTAAAATTAGATACCCATTTTATTAAAATTTGTGAGTAATTATTAATTATATATCTTTTTTTAAAATTTAAACTTTTAATAAATACATAAATATTTTATTAATTAAAATATTGCTTTATTTTACTTTCAAAACGTTATCACATTAACTAACATTTTTACTTTAAATGTCAATTTTAAAAAAAAATATTTTCTTAATTTTTATGAGGCATAATGTATTTTAAAAAAAAAAAAAAAATGAAATTTATTTAATTATTAAAATTAAATTTCTATTTCATTAAAATTTATAAAACAATTTATTATAAGTGGCCCCAATCCCAAAATTTGTATATAAAAAATAAAATAAATTTATTTTTAAAATCTTAAAATTATAATTAATTTGGCATAGCTTACTTTATGCAATATAAATTTACAATACTCAAGGTTATAAATAATTTGACATAAAATTAATTTAAATAGTATAAATTTACAATTTAATATTAATTAACAATTTTGTTTAAGAGTAATTTTATTATTTATGTTAAGTATAAGAATTAAGATTAGGGTTGTAATTGTGTGCGGGAAAGTGGGGGGATGAAACTTGAATTTCAATTTCTTGACAAGTCCACACACCAATGGGACTCTTGGTGCAAGTTATGGAGCTATGTTGAATAGGTCAACTTCCCAAGGGATGTTCCATTGTTCTCTATCTCACAGGATCCCTCAAGCCAATGCCTTTGCTCTCATATCACTACGCAAAGTGACTTAGGAATGACAACCATGGGAATGAGGGATATTGATCAAATTAACATGAATGTATTCCTAGTTATGCATGATATTAAATCTAGTATGAATTAAACTAGCATGGATATGATGATAAGATAAGAGGATTAGTAAAAGCTCTCCTAACATGCTATACTATTCTAATATCAGAATGCAATGATAAAAGAAATGCTTCCTAAAATGACTATTAAGATGATTTCTATTCAAAAAGAGGCTAAATGCTTGATTTAAAACTGATTAGATTTGATGCTTAGTAAAATGTCTATAAGTTTGATACTAAAGACTTGGATATGAAAATGAGAGAATGGGAGCTCTATTTATAGGAAAAATAAGGCAATGGATGGTCAAGGTTGGATAATCTTAACAAGGGCCAGGATTGAAAGTTATCAATCCATGTTTACAATTCTCACCAATGAAATGGTGACAATTGTCAACAAAAGACTTCTTGAGATGGGATGTAAGAAGTATTAAATTCTTGAGAAGACCTCATGGTTACCTTAGGAGGTAAGGGTTAAGGTTAGGTTAAGCTTATCCATTGGATAAAGCTTTTATCCAAAGGATAAACTCTTGTGCAAGGGTTAAAGGAATAGCCATGGTCAAAATAATGAATGCTTGATGAGACCCTTGGGTTAGATGAAGGTTTAGTTAGAGAGAAAGTCTCTAATCATGCAAGAAGGTTGAGTTAACCATTAATGGTTTGGAAGACTTTAAAGGTTATCTTGTTGAAGACACAAAGCCTTTAATGGTTTTCAAAGATTTTGAGGGTTTGAGAAGTGACTTCCCTTTGTTTAGGGATGTGACAATATTTAGGAGATGGATTAGGATAATTTAGAAGTGATTAGAAGAATCTAAAAGGGGGTTTAGAGAGGCAAGTGGGAGATGTACGAGAATGCAAGTGGATGGAGGGGATTTTTAATTAAAATAAATTACTTTATTTCAACAAAAATAGATGCAACTTGCGTAAATACAAGTGAAAATTTTAAATAAACAAATTAGATTTATTTACTTTCAAGGATCAATTTAATTAAATATAAATTTAATTAAAAGGGAGAAAGGGGAATTAATTAAATAAAGTGATTTATTTAATTAAAGACTATGAAAGGCTTAGGTGAACCTAATTAAATAAATTGAGTAATTCATTTAATCAAATATATGAATATGAATAATTTAATTAAATGGAGGAATGAGGTTAAAATGAATATTAAATATTCACTTAAGAAAGTGGTCATTTTTATACGTCTACATTTTGCCCCTCTTTGAAGTGATGTGTGTGCACATGTTGATTCAAAGAAAATTGTCGGATATGTCGTCAAAATTTGATCAATGTCAATGTCGTGCCCCAAATTTGATGAATGATGTTGATGATGCCCCCTCGGGAGATCAATCAAAGATTTTGAATTTTTTTTTGATTTGATGATCATTTTTGAATTACTTGCATTTTGAAATATTGATTGTGTTTAATGCAGGGTATTTGATTCATCTCCCAAAAAATGTTGTTTGACAAGGTTAAAAGTGAGAAAATGAGCAAAATACATGCCCCACCTACTAACCCCTTTTGACTTTTACCCTATAAAAAGGTAAAAAGTCATTTTATTCTTATCATTTGCATATTTGACCTTTTGTGATAGTGACATGTGGAGTTTGACAAAAATGTCGGTTCCTTAGGATTCTCATCAATTTGAGCACGTTCATTGATACCGGAGGCCTACTACGTATGGTCAACTTGTAACTCACCTAAATTTTGCCATGTTTATTTATTTATTTTGTCAGTTTTAGTCACGTTTTTTATTTTTTGCTTTGAATTCCATCATTTTAGCGCATAGGGTTCCTTGGGTAGCGCATACGATAGAAACAGTAGTGCATAGGGTTATTTAGGTAGGTTAGCATCTTGGGGTTAGTTTGTAGCATGTCTCGGGTATAGGATAGCGCGTAGAGTGGTTTAGCACATAGGGCTAATAGGTTTGCGCATAGGGAATGTAGGATAGCACGTAGGGTTAACCTAGTGCATAGGGTAATTAGGTTAATGCGATGGAAACCCCAGTTAGCGCATAGATTTAGTTTAGCACATTGAGTAAAGATTTTAGTGTGTAGCAGGGTTTGGGTAGTGCATTGTTAGCAGCTTAGTGCGTGGGAGGGCTGATTTGGTGTGTGGGTAAGAAAAATGGGTAGAAATGATTTTGGAGAAGGTGTCACTTGGGGAAATAAAAGAGGTAGAGGGCTTAGGGATGGATAGGTGTCTACTGTCTTAGTGTCAGATGTTGCCATTTTGAATTTTGTGTCTAATATGGATTGCCAAATTGAGTTTTTGTTTTATATGAGGATCCTGATTTTCTTTTGATATGGATCTATTATAGCATGCCTTGAAAATAGATTTGGATGTCCGATATGATTCCGGATGTGGTTCGTTCGATATGGATTTTGAGTTGCTTGCGTTATGGGTCTTTGATTTTTGATATGGTTCTTTGATTGATTTCGATATGGGACTTGATTGTTTTCAATATGGGACTTGACTGATTTCGATATGGGACTTGATTTGATTCTTCATTGTTTCAAGTTGATTTTGTTTTGATTGGATATATCAGATTAATGTGGGAACTGATGTTGAACATTTTGCATTTTTGCAGGCACAACTTGGCATACTCCAATCACGAGAGCGATTTCTGAGACCTTGGTCCTTGATTCTATGGTTATCACAGGTGGATAGAGATGTTATTGAGAGGTATGGTTTATCCTCTTCTTTTTGACATGCCTTAGTATATCATTAACCGGGGCTTGCTAACAGCTTTAGTAGAGAGGTGGCACAGTGACACAAACACCTTTCGTTTGGCGACTAGCGAGATAACAATCACACTTGAGGACTATTATCACATTCTGTGGATTCTAGTGATTGGGGAACTATTGCCATATGAGCAGACTGAGGAGGATGGGACATAGGCTTTCCACTGGATATTCCATGATGATTAGATTTGTGGATACGAGATCCCTTGGTAGGAGTTTTTGGATCTTGAGTATGCTCCTTTACCCTCTGTACTGGCAGGTTTCATAGGTGGATTCTTGTATCCCAATCGAAGGTCGAAGGGACTAGCAGTGGGTTGGGGATTGGTGTTGGAGGACATGGTTACACAGGGACGTAGGTTCACTTTGGGGTCTTGTATGTTCACACACTTGTACAAGGAGCTGCACTAGGTGGTATATCTAGGATACAATAGTTTGTTAGTGGGGGTTACATTATTATAGGTGTGGGCTTGGGATCACAAACTTGCAGCGAGGCCACTTGCAGATAGGGATAGGCCGATTGGTCGAGCCTATACATATGGGTATAGTTGTCCAGTGTAAGCTAGGAAAGCTAGAGCATTGGAGGAGGGTTTTGGATGATATTGATATAGTCATCTAGAGACCATATATGGATAGCAAGGTATAGGTGGAGGATGGGCTAGAGATGCCCTATGTTTATAGGTCTAGATACCTGATTGGGCGAACACCCTTTATTATTGAGAGATTTCTACATAGCTATGTTTTGCGACAATATGGGAGACAAGAGGGTAAGCCACAGGGAGTGTGCTTATATGCTCTCCGGAGATAGGACGTGCCAGAGTGGGGTCCTATGGTAGATAGTGCAGTAGCGGTGGAGGAGTACATGCTCTTGGTGGGATAAATATGGGATTATGGGGCTGGAATAGTGGATGTGGGTATGACAAAGGAGTTTGCAACGTACTTCGTGGCACATGCAGTGGCATGGATATCAGATCTGACAAAGATTCTTCTTGCCTTTGTTGATGATGAGGATGAGTAGCCAGAGAGGTGAGGGGGAGTTAGATAGAGAGAGGAGGAGGGAGAGGAGGTAGAGGAGGGAGATGGAGGTGATGGAGGAGATGGTGGAGGAGATGAGAGAGGAGGTGGGAGAGGGAGATGGGGAGATAGAGGAGGAGATGGAGGGAGGAGAGGAGATAAAGGCAGAGATGGGGGGAGGAGAGGGAGAGGAGGAGAGATTAAATTAGATAGATGATAGGGTGGTGATGGAGGTAGAGGAGGGTTGGTTTTGGGAGCTAGAGGGGTTGGTAGAGTAGGCGAGGTGCTAGCAGTTGTGGGTGGTTTAGAGGAGTTTAGGAGGTTGACCCAGCAGAGGAGATCAAATGTGTTACGTCCACTAGGCCTAGGATAGGGACAGGTGGTGTCACCACTCAGGTACCAGTACAGATCATGGTACCATCGCATTGATAGGATTCACAGATTCGAGCACTGCAAGTTACAGTGCAGGTACTAGCTCAACACTGTCAAATTACGCATATCACAACAGAGAGGGATACAGTGATAGAACGCTTAGGTGGAGTAGAGGATCTTGCAGAGAGACTACAGAGAGCGACATGTGGTGCCCTAATGTGGGA